>NW_022610344.1:0-58509 GCF_000309985.2 Brassica rapa | reverse complement strand
TACTCCTATGAGATTTATTCAAACTTCCTGATGATTCTCCACCACTTTATGTATCAAATAAGCTTCTCACAAAGAGATTCATCCTGGTTTGATTGGAAGGACGAAGAAGCTGTGCTATTCCCAAACTGGGAAACTAGAATCACCTGATTTGAAAGTGGGATAACTTCTTCATCCCAACTCCTATGAGATTTATTCAACTTCCTGGTGATTCTCCACCACTTTATGTATCCAAATCAAGCTTCTCACAAAGAGATTCATCCTGGTTTGATTGGAAGGACGAAGAAGCTGTGCTATTCCCAAACTGGGAAACTGGAATCACCTGATTTGAAAGTGGGATAACTTCTTCATCCAACTCCTATGAGATTTATTCAACTTCCTGATGATTCTCCACCACTTTATGTATCCAAATCAAGCTTCTCACAAAGAGATTCATCCTGGTTTGATTGGAAGGACGAAGAAGCTGTGCTATTCCCAAACTGGGAAACTGGAATCACCTGATTTGAAAGTGGGATAACTTCTTCATCCCAACTCCTATGAGATTTATTCAACTTCCTGGTGATTCTCCACCACTTTATGTATCCAAATCAAGCTTCTCACAAAGAGATTCATCCTGGTTTGATTGGAAGGACGAAGAAGCTGTGCTATTCCAAACTTGGGAAACTGGAATCACCTGATTTGAAAGTGGGATAACTTCTTCATTCCAACTCCTATGAGATTTATTCAACTTCTGGTGATTCTCCACCACTTTATGTATCCAAATCAAGCTTCTCACAAAGAGATTCATCCTGGTTTGATTGGAGGACGAAGAAGCTGTGCTATTCCCAAACTGGGAAACTGGAATCACCTGATTTGAAAGTGGGATAACTTCTTCATCCCAACTCCTATGAGATTTATTCAACTTCCTGGTGATTCTCCACCACTTTATGTATCCAAATCAAGCTTCTCACAAAGTGTTTCATCCTGGTTTGATTGGAAGGACGAAGAAGCTGTGCTATTCCCAAACTGGGAAACTGGAATCACCTGATTTGAAAGTGGGATAACTTCTTCATCCCAACTCCTATGAGATTTATTCAACTTCCTGGTGATTCTCCACCACTTTATGTATCCAAATCAAGCTTCTCACAAAGAGATTCATCCTGGTTTGATTGGAAGGACGAAGAAGCTGTGCTATTCCCAAAATGGGAAACTGGAATCACCTGATTTGAAAGTGGGATAACTTCTTCATCCCAACTCCTATGAGGCTTATTCAACTTCCTGATGATTCTCCACCACTTTATGTATCCAAATCAAGCTTCTCACAAAGAGATTCATCCTGGTTTGATTGGAAGGACGAAGAAGCTGTGCTACTCCCAATTTGGGAAACTGGAATCACCTGATTTGAAAATGGGATAACTTCTTCATTCCCAACTCCTATGAGATTTATTCAACTTCCTGGTGATTCTCCACCACTTTATGTATCCAAATCAAGCTTCTCACAAAGAGATTCATCCTGGTTTGATTGGAAGGACGAAGAAGCTGTGCTATTCCCAAACTGGGAAACTGGAATCCCCTGATTTGAAAGTGGGATAACTTCTTCATCCCAACTCCTATGAGGTTTATTCAACTTCCTGATGATTCTCCACCACTTTATGTATCCAAATCAAGCTTCTCACAAAGTGATTCATCCTGGTTTGATTGGAAGGACGAAGAAGCTGTGCTACTCCCAATTTGGGAAACTGGAATCACCTGATTTGAAAGTGGGATAACTTCTTCATCCCAACTCCTATGAGATTTATTCAACTTCCTGATGATTCTCCACCACTTTATGTATCCAAATCAAGCTTCTCACAAAGAGATTCATCCTGGTTTGATTGGAAGGACGAAGAAGCTGTGCTATTCCCAAACTGGGAAACTGGAATCACCTGATTTGAAAGTGGGATAACTTCTTCATCCCAACTCCTATGAGATTTATTCAACTTCCTGATGATTCTCCACCACTTTATGTATCCAAATCAAGCTTCTCACAAAGTGATTCATCCTGGTTTGATTGGAAGGACGAAGAAGCTGTGCTATTCCCAAACTGGGAAACTGGAATCACCTGATTTGAAAGTGGGATAACTTCTTCATCCAACTCCTATGAGATTTATTCAACTTCCTGGTGATTCTCCACCACTTTATGTATCCAAATCAAGCTTCTCACAAAGAGATTCATCCTGGTTTGATTGGAAGGACGAAGAAGCTGTGCTATTCCCAAACTGGGAAACTGGAATCACCTGATTTGAAAGTGGGATAACTTCTGCATTCCAACTCCTATGAGATTTATTCAACTTCCTGGTGATTCTCCACCACTTTATGTATCCAAATCAAGCTTCTCACAAAGAGATTCATCCTGGTTTGATTGGAAGGACGAAGAAGCTGTGCTATTCCCAAACTGGGAAACTGGAATCCCTGATTTGAAAGTGGGATAACTTCTTCATCCCAACTCCTATGAGATTTATTCAACTTCCTGATGATTCTCCACCACTTTATGTATCCAAATAAAGCTTCTCACAAAGAGATTCATCCTGGTTTGATTGGAAGGACGAAGAAGCTGTGCTATTCCCAAACTGGGAAACTGGAATCACCTGATTTGAAAGTGGGATAACTTCTTCATCCCAACTCCTATGAGATTTATTCAACTTCCTGATGATTCTCCACCACTTTATGTATCCAAATCAAGCTTCTCACAAAGAGATTCATCCTGGTTTGATTGGAAGGACGAAGAAGCTGTGCTATTCCCAAACTGGGAAACTGGAATCACCTGATTTGAAAATGGGATAACTTCTGCATTCCAACTCCTATGAGATTTATTCAACTTCCTGGTGATTCTCCACCACTTTATGTATCCAAATCAAGCTTCTCACAAAGAGATTCATCCTGGTTTGATTGGAAGGACGAAGAAGCTGTGCTATTCCCAAACTGGGAAACTGGAATCACCTGATTTGAAAGTGGGATAACTTCTGCATTCCAACTCCTATGAGATTTATTCAACTTCCTGGTGATTCTCCACCACTTTATGTATCCAAATCAAGCTTCTCACAAAGAGATTCATCCTGGTTTGATTGGAAGGACGAAGAAGCTGTGCTATTCCCAAACTGGGAAACTGGAATCACCTGATTTGAAAGTGGGATAACTTCTTCATCCCAACTCCTATGAGATTTATTCAACTTCCTGATGATTCTCCACCACTTTATGTATCCAAATCAAGCTTCTCACAAAGTGATTCATCCTGGTTTGATTGGAAGGACGAAGAAGCTGTGCTATTCCCAAACTGGGAAACTGGAATCACCTGATTTGAAAGTGGGATAACTTCTTCATCCCAACTCCTATGAGATTTATTCAACTTCCTGGTGATTCTCCACCACTTTATGTATCCAAATCAAGCTTCTCACAAAGAGATTCATCCTGGTTTGATTGGAAGGACGAAGAAGCTGTGCTATTCCCAAACTGGGAAACTGGAATCACCTGATTTGAAAGTGGGATAACTTCTTCATCCCAACTCCTATGAGATTTATTCAACTTCCTGGTGATTCTCCACCACTTTATGTATCCAAATCAAGCTTCTCACAAAGAGATTCATCCTGGTTTGATTGGAAGGACGAAGAAGCTGTGCTATTCCCAAACTGGGAAACTGGAATCACCTGATTTGAAAGTGGGATAACTTCTGCATTCCAACTCCTATGAGATTTATTCAACTTCCTGGTGATTCTCCACCACTTTATGTATCCAAATCAAGCTTCTCACAAAGAGATTCATCCTGGTTTGATTGGAAGGACGAAGAAGCTGTGCTATTCCCAAACTGGGAAACTGGAATCACCTGATTTGAAAGTGGGATAACTTCTTCATCCCAACTCCTATGAGGTTTATTCAACTTCCTGATGATTCTCCACCACTTTATGTATCCAAATCAAGCTTCTCACAAAGTGATTCATCCTGGTTTGATTGGAAGGACGAAGAAGCTGTGCTATTCCCAAACTGGGAAACTGGAATCACCTGATTTGAAAGTGGGATAACTTCTGCATTCCAACTCCTATGAGATTTATTCAACTTCCTGATGATTCTCCACCACTTTATGTATCCAAATCAAGCTTCTCACAAAGAGATTCATCCTGGTTTGATTGCACGACGAAGAAGCTGTGCTATTCCCAAACTGGGAAACTGGAATCACCTGATTTGAAAGTGGGATAACTTCTTCATCCCAACTCCTATGAGATTTATTCAACTTCCTGATGATTCTCCACCACTTTATGTATCCAAATCAAGCTTCTCACAAAGTGATTCATCCTGGTTTGATTGGAAGGACGAAGAAGCTGTGCTATTCCCAAAATAGGAAACTGGAATCACCTGATTTGAAAGTGGGATAACTTCTTCATCCCAACTCCTATGAGATTTATTCAACTTCCTGGTGATTCTCCACCACTTTATGTATCCAAATCAAGCTTCTCACAAAGAGATTCATCCTGGTTTGATTGGAAGGACGAAGAAGCTGTGCTATTCCCAAACTGGGAAACTGGAATCACCTGATTTGAAAGTGGGATAACTTCTTCATCCCAACTCCTATGAGATTTATTCAACTTCCTGGTGATTCTCCACCACTTTATGTATCCAAATCAAGCTTCTCACAAAGAGATTCATCCTGGTTTGATTGGAAGGACGAAGAAGCTGTGCTATTCCCAAACTGGGAAACTGGAATCACCTGATTTGAAAGTGGGATAACTTCTTCATCCCAACTCCTATGAGATTTATTCAACTTCCTGGTGATTCTCCACCACTTTATGTATCCAAATCAAGCTTCTCACAAAGAGATTCATCCTGGTTTGATTGGAAGGACGAAGAAGCTGTGCTATTCCCAAACTGGGAAACTGGAATCACCTGATTTGAAAGTGGGATAACTTCTTCATCCCAACTCCTATGAGGCTTATTCAACTTCCTGATGATTCTCCACCACTTTATGTATCCAAATCAAGCTTCTCACAAAGAGATTCATCCTGGTTTGATTGGAAGGACGAAGAAGCTGTGCTACTCCCAATTTGGGAAACTGGAATCACCTGATTTGAAAATGGGATAACTTCTGCATTCCAACTCCTATGAGATTTATTCAACTTCCTGGTGATTCTCCACCACTTTATGTATCCAAATCAAGCTTCTCACAAAGAGATTCATCCTGGTTTGATTGGAAGGACGAAGAAGCTGTGCTATTCCCAAACTGGGAAACTGGAGTCCCCTGATTTGAAAGTGGGATAACTTCTTCATCCCAACTCCTATGAGGTTTATTCAACTTCCTGATGATTCTCCACCACTTTATGTATCCAAATCAAGCTTCTCACAAAGTGATTCATCCTGGTTTGATTGGAAGGACGAAGAAGCTGTGCTACTCCCAATTTGGGAAACTGGAATCACCTGATTTGAAAATGGGATAACTTCTGCATTCCAACTCCTATGAGATTTATTCAACTTCCTGATGATTCTCCACCACTTTATGTATCCAAATCAAGCTTCTCACAAAGAGATTCATCCTGGTTTGATTGCACGACGAAGAAGCTGTGCTATTCCCAAACTGGGAAACTGGAATCACCTGATTTGAAAGTGGGATAACTTCTTCATCCGAACTCCTATGAGATTTATTCAACTTCCTGATGATTCTCCACCACTTTATGTATCCAAATCAAGCTTCTCACAAAGTGTTTCATCCTGGTTTGATTGGAAGGACGAAGAAGCTGTGCTATTCCCAAACTGGGAAACTGGAATCACCTGATTTGAAAGTGGGATAACTTCTTCATCCCAACTCCTATGAGATTTATTCAACTTCCTGGTGATTCTCCACCACTTTATGTATCCAAATCAAGCTTCTCACAAAGAGATTCATCCTGGTTTGATTGGAAGGACGAAGAAGCTGTGCTATTCCCAAACTGGGAAACTAGAATCACCTGATTTGAAAGTGGGATAACTTCTGCATTCCAACTCCTATGAGATTTATTCAACTTCCTGGTGATTCTCCACCACTTTATGTATCCAAATCAAGCTTCTCACAAAGAGATTCATCCTGGTTTGATTGGAAGGACGAAGAAGCTGTGCTATTCCCAAACTGGGAAACTGGAGTCCCCTGATTTGAAAGTGGGATAACTTCTTCATCCCAACTCCTATGAGATTTATTCAACTTCCTGATGATTCTCCACCACTTTATGTATCCAAATAAAGCTTCTCACAAAGAGATTCATCCTGGTTTGATTGGAAGGACGAAGAAGCTGTGCTATTCCCAAACTGGGAAACTAGAATCACCTGATTTGAAAGTGGGATAACTTCTTCATCCCAACTCCTATGAGATTTATTCAACTTCCTGGTGATTCTACACCACTTTATGTATCCAAATCAAGCTTCTCACAAAGAGATTCATCCTGGTTTGATTGGAAGGACGAAGAAGCTGTGCTATTCCCAAACTGGGAAACTGGAATCACCTGATTTGAAAGTGGGATAACTTCTTCATCCCAACTCCTATGAGATTTATTCAACTTCCTGATGATTCTCCACCACTTTATGTATCCAAATCAAGCTTCTCACAAAGAGATTCATCCTGGTTTGATTGGAAGGACGAAGAAGCTGTGCTATTCCCAAAATGGGAAACTGGAATCACCTGATTTGAAAGTGGGATAACTTCTTCATCCCAACTCGTATGAGGTTTATTCAACTTCCTGGTGATTATCCACCACTTTATGTATCCAAATCAAGCTTCTCACAAAGAGATTCATCCTGGTTTGATTGGAAGGACGAAGAAGCTGTGCTACTCCCAATTTGGGAAACTGGAATCACCTGATTTGAAAGTGGGATAACTTCTGCATTCCAACTCCTATGAGATTTATTCAACTTCCTGGTGATTCTCCACCACTTTATGTATCCAAATCAAGCTTCTCACAAAGAGATTCATCCTGGTTTGATTGGAAGGACGAAGAAGCTGTGCTATTCCCAAACTGGGAAACTGGAGTCCCCTGATTTGAAAGTGGGATAACTTCTGTTAACTTGAAGAGAAGAAGTGGAGAAGCAAAAGTGATGAGTTGAGTTGGTGCTTGTGCAAAGACATGGCAAGATCTTCAGAGATTGTATGTTAAGGCTTTGGGAGAGTCTTAAGGCTTCAGAAGTGGTCTGATGAGTGTGCAAAGATAGGGTTAAGTCCAGGAGGTACTTAGACACCATTTAGAGAAGATTTGGGTCAGACAGTAACTCCAAAGTTACCACAGTAACTTTGGAGAGTTACCACAGTAAGATTGGAGAAGTTTGGGCAAGTTGGTGTAAAAGTGAATAGTGAATCACTAGTCACTATTCAGGTTGACTATTCACTATTTGGGTCACTATTCAGGATGTGAAGAGTGTGCATAGTATATGGATAAGGCACCAAGGTTTGAATCTAATCAAAGGGAATCAAGAAGATGCTTTGTGGAGGCAAACAACCAATGGGAGCTTCCTTGTGTGTGATTGGCTAGTTCTGGTCTTGGACAGGCTGTCTCTTGCTGTAAAGAGAAGGGAGCCACGACCATGAACCTGGACAGATGCATGGGAAGATTAGGAGGAGCCTAAGGAGAGCCAATCACAAGCAAGGAGCCAGCTTGCCTTGGTTTGAATTAAAGTGAGCCAGCTTAGCTTATCCAATCAGCACACATCACTCAGATTACAGCAAGACCAACTCATCCTCACCATCCATTCCTCTTAAGTTATTTCTATCCATTAGATATAGGTTTATGAGTTTGCAAGAGTGTAAAACCTATATAAAGACCCTCATGGGCGTTTGTAACTCTCTTAAGAGAGTATGGGGGTTTTCCCATCTCCTTCATAATTATAAAAGTGTGTTCTTGATCAGATTCCGTTAATCTACCCCTTTCTTAGTCTCTAATCTCTTAATCTCTCAAAGTCTCTTTGTTTCTGATTCAAGTTCATACTAGTTTCATCAGACCTCTCATTCAACTAGTTCAAGACCTTATCTTTGCCTTTAATGGCTTTTCTTACACATACACAGCCAGAGCTCTCAAATCTCATATGGTATCAGAGCCAGGTTCATCAGAACCTGAGCTGAGCTTCCGCAAATCCACAGCTCTCATCTCAGCTCAAACCAAACCCTTGAAGTCATATCCATCCGAGTTCAGCTCTTGAAGAAGAAGAGACTTGAAGCCATGGAGTGTTATCCTGTCCCTCAAGCCGTTGCTGTCTGTACCTGATGGAGAGAGTCTCATTGGAAGCAAAGGAGGATGGAGAGGCGTCATGAACCTCAAGCCAAAACTCCTTGTCCAAGAGCTTGTTACATCCTGCTACAAGAAAGATGAAGTGAAGAGAAGCAGGCTTGATAGTATGGAGCAAGGAGGGGTCTTTGGGTGTGAGAAACAAGAAGGAGGCCATGGACTGAAGGAGAAGGAGTTGGGTGACGACCTAGACTCTTGAATCCAACCATATCATGGCCAGATTGCCTTTGGAGGCTTAAGAAACCAACCTGGTTCCTTGTGTAAGCGATTCTTTAAAACCTTCTTGATAATGAGCTTGTGTTGTGACTGTGCCTGGTTATTGTGATGTGTTTGATTGAAAAACCTGAGGATAATGTGTGATTGCTAAATATAATTAGTTGTATCTGTCCCAGGATGCTTTAAAGGCTTGTTTAGTGTTTAAAGAGTAAAATGCTTGCTCCTGTTAAGTAATGAGTTTGCTAAAGGTGAAATGATATTGTTTGAAGCTCATGAACTGAAAACAGATTGAAAGTAATGCATTGTCTGATGATAAGTGATGATAGTAATGCTTAGCCTAAGTTATAAATGAATGTGTGATGGATTGTATTGTTGCATTCATGAATTAAAACTGATTAAGGTTAGTGCATACTGTCAAATGGCTGTCTTACATTGAAGCATTAGATTCATGTCTAAATGCTGAGTAAAGAAGCTTTAAAATTGCCTAAGTAGCTTGTATTGAATCTGTTAGGATCATGCTAGTGCTTAGAGAGTTTGCTTGCAAAGATTAGAACTTGAAAATGTCTAGTTTAATCTGTTGCATTGCTTAAAGACATTGGTGTTCAAACTTGATGATGCATCAAGGGTTGACCCAATGCACTTGTGTCTTATCTTTGCTGGAGTTTGAGTGATGTTTCAGGTTCACAAGAGGTGTTCTTGGTTCACCATCCATCCGAGTTGAAAGAGGAAGACTTTGCCCATTGTGTGGAGCAATGGAGAGTTGAGAAAGAAGTGGTGATGCGCCACTGGTGTGAAGTCTCACTGAAGCTCACTTGCAAGCTTGGACCTATACTCAATCCAAGCTTGAGGAGGGGAGTTTAGTGAGCTTCCAAGCGATCCAAGAAGTCCATTGCAACCATCTGAAGAAGGAGCCATCCGGGCTTAGGCTGTGGCGAGTCTATTCAAGAGAGTACTCTTGGCTGTGAGAAGATGAAGGCAACTCTATCAAGTCGGCTTCTAGTGTGAAGTGATTGGAGAGATAGCTGAAGCTTCCACAAGCATTCCATGAAGATGGCAAGATCAGAAGAGAAGCGGCAATGGTGTGTGTGTGAGGATCATGAAGCAATCCATTCAAGCTTGTTCCTGTGAGAGTCTCAAGCTTGAGGGGGAGTGTTGAAGCTTACATGATCCAAGAGAGCTTGGTGGTTATTCTAGAAGAGGAAGCAACCTGTTGAGAAGTATGATGAAGGATGAAGAAGCAATATCCAAGGCGGCTTCAAGTGTTGAGGTGATTGGAGAGTGGCTGAAGCATCCTCATGTAGCTCAAGCAACAAGGTGGCGACTCTATAAGAAGAAGAAGCAGCCAAGACTCAGTAAGAGAAGTTGTATCTCCAAGAAGAGGCTGATCTGGTGTGTCCGAGCACTTCAACCTAACAAGAGGTTAGGTGAAACGGGGAGAGACCAAGATTAGGCAGTAAGGAGAGTACAAGGCGTGGGATGATTGTAGAGGCCATGATCCAGAGTCTTTGTGTCCCTTACATTGTTGGTAAGGCACAAAGACTCACTGGCCAATCCCTAGGCCTTGGAGACTTTACTCTTTTTCCCTCATCAAGGTTTTGTCCCAAAGGGTTTTCCTTGGTGAGGTTTTTAATGAGGAAGTTCTTCAAGGTTCCAAGCTTGACTTAGGATCAGCTAGAGTCAAGCTTGAGGGGGAGTGTTAACTTGAAGAGAAGAAGTGGAGAAGCAAAAGTGATGAGTTGAGTTGGTGCTTGTGCAAAGACATGGCAAGATCTTCAGAGATTGTATGTTAAGGCTTTGGGAGAGTCTTAAGGCTTCAGAAGTGGTCTGATGAGTGTGCAAAGATAGGGTTAAGTCCAGGAGGGACTTAGACACCATTTAGAGAAGATTTGGGTCAGACAGTAACTCCAAAGTTACCACAGTAACTTTGGAGAGTTACCACAGTAAGATTGGAGAAGTTTGGGCAAGTTGGTGTAAAAGTGAATAGTGAATCACTAGTCACTATTCAGGTTGACTATTCACTATTTGGGTCACTATTCAGGATGTGAAGAGTGTGCATAGTATATGGATAAGGCACCAAGGTTTGAATCTAGTCAAAGGGAATCAAGAAGATGCTTTGTGGAGGCAAACAACCAATGGGAGCTTCCTTGTGTGTGATTGGCTAGTTCTGGTCTTGGACAGGCTGTCTCTTGCTGTAAAGAGAAGGGAGCCACGACCATGAACCTGGACAGATGCATGGGAAGATTAGTAGGAGCCTAAGGAGAGCCAATCACAAGCAAGGAGCCAGCTTACCTTGGTTTGAATTAAAGTGAGCCAGCTTAGCTTATCCAATCAGCACACATCACTCAGATTACAACAAGACCAACTCATCCTCACCATCCATTCCTCTTAAGTTATTTCTATCCATTAGATATAGGTTTATGAGTTTGCAAGAGTGTAAAACCTATATAAAGACCCTCATGGGCGTTTGTAACTCTCTTAAGAGAGTATGGGGGTTTTCCCATCTCCTTCATAAATATAAAAGTGTGTTCTTGATCAGATTCCCTTAATCTACCCCTTTCTTAGTCTCTAATCTCTTAATCTCTTAAAGTCTTTTTGTTTCTGATTCAAGTTCATACTAGTTTCATCAGACCTCTTATTCAACTAGTTCAAGATCTTATCTTTGCCTTTAATGGCTTTTCTTACACATACACAGCCAGAGCTCTCAAATCTCATATGGTATCAGAGCCAGGTTCATCAGAACCTGAGCTGAGCTTCCGCAAATCCACAGCTCTCATCTCAGCTCAAACCAAACCCTTGAAGTCATATCCATCCGAGTTCAGCTCTTGAAGAAGAAGAGACTTGAAGCCATGGAGTGTTATCCTGTCCCTCAAGCCGTTGCTGTCTGTACCTGATGGAGAGAGTCTCATTGGAAGCAAAGGAGGATGGAGAGGCGTCATGAACCTCAAGCCAAAACTCCTTGTCCAAGAGCTTGTTACATCCTGCTAGAAGAAAGATGAAGTGAAGAGAAGCAGGCTTGATAGTATGGAGCAAGGAGGGGTCTTTGGGTGTGAGAAACAAGAAGGAGGCCATGGACTGAAGGAGAAGGAGTTGGGTGACGACCTAGACTCTTGAATCCAACCATATCATGGCCAGATTGCCTTTGGAGGCTTAAGAAACCAACCTGGTTCCTTGTGTAAGCGATTCTTTAAAACCTTCTTGATAATGAGCTTGTGTTGTGACTGTGCCTGGTTATTGTGATGTGTTTGATTGAAAAACCTGAGGATAATGTGTGATTGCTAAATATAATTAGTTGAATCTGTCCCAGGATGCTTTAAAGGCTTGTTTAGTGTTTAAAGAGTAAAATGCTTGCTCCTGTTAAGTAATGAGTTTGCTAAAGGTGAAATGATATTGTTTGAAGCTCATGAACTGAAAACAGATTGAAAGTAATGCATTGTCTGATGATAAGTGATGATAGTAATGCTTAGCCTAAGTTATAAATGAATGTGTGATGGATTGTATTGTTGCATTCATGAATTAAAACTGATTAAGGTTAGTGCATACTGTCAAATGGCTGTCTTACATTGAAGCATTAGATTCATGTCTAAATGCTGAGTAAAGAAGCTTTAAAATTGCCTAAGTAGCTTGTATTGAATCTGTTAGGATCATGCTAGTGCTTAGAGAGTTTGCTTGCAAAGATTAGAACTTGAAAATGTCTAGTTTAATCTGTTGCATTGCTTAAAGACATTGGTGTTCAAACTTGATGATGCATCAAGGGTTGACCCAATGCACTTGTGTCTTATCTTTGCTGGAGTTTGAGTGATGTTTCAGGTTCACAAGAGGTGTTCTTGGTTCACCATCCATCCGAGTTGAAAGAGGAAGACTTTGCCCATTGTGTGGAGCAATGGAGAGTTGAGAAAGAAGTGGTGATGCGCCACTGGTGTGAAGTCTCACTGAAGCTCACTTGCAAGCTTGGACCTATACTCAATCCAAGCTTGAGGAGGGGAGTTTAGTGAGCTTCCAAGCGATCCAAGAAGTCCATTGCAACCATCTGAAGAAGGAGCCATCCGGGCTTAGGCTGTGGCGAGTCTATTCAAGAGAGTACTCTTGGCTGTGAGAAGATGAAGGCAACTCTATCAAGTCGGCTTCTAGTGTGAAGTGATTGGAGAGATAGCTGAAGCTTCCACAAGCATTCCATGAAGATGGCAAGATCAGAAGAGAAGCGGCAATGGTGTGTGTGTGAGGATCATGAAGCAATCCATTCAAGCTTGTTCCTGTGAGAGTCTCAAGCTTGAGGGGGAGTGTTGAAGCTTACATGATCCAAGAGAGCTTGGTGGTTATTCTAGAAGAGGAAGCAACCTGTTGAGAAGTATGATGAAGGATGAAGAAGCAATATCCAAGGCGGCTTCAAGTGTTGAGGTGATTGGAGAGTGGCTGAAGCATCCTCATGTAGCTCAAGCAACAAGGTGGCGACTCTATAAGAAGAAGAAGCAGCCAAGACTCAGTAAGAGAAGTTGTATCTCCAAGAAGAGGCTGATCTGGTGTGTCCGAGCACTTCAACCTAACAAGAGGTTAGGTGAAACGGGGAGAGACCAAGATTAGGCAGTAAGGAGAGTACAAGGCGTGGGATGATTGTAGAGGCCATGATCCAGAGTCTTTGTGTCCCTTACATTGTTGGTAAGGCACAAAGACTCACTGGCCAATCCCTAGGCCTTGGAGACTTTACTCTTTTTCCCTCATCAAGGTTTTGTCCCAAAGGGTTTTCCTTGGTGAGGTTTTTAATGAGGAAGTTCTTCAAGGTTCCAAGCTTGACTTAGGATCAGCTAGAGTCAAGCTTGAGGGGGAGTGTTAACTTGAAGAGAAGAAGTGGAGAAGCAAAAGTGATGAGTTGAGTTGGTGCTTGTGCAAAGACATGGCAAGATCTTCAGAGATTGTATGTTAAGGCTTTGGGAGAGTCTTAAGGCTTCAGAAGTGGTCTGATGAGTGTGCAAAGATAGGGTTAAGTCCAGGAGGGACTTAGACACCATTTAGAGAAGATTTGGGTCAGACAGTAACTCCAAAGTTACCACAGTAACTTTGGAGAGTTACCACAGTAAGATTGGAGAAGTTTGGGCAAGTTGGTGTAAAAGTGAATAGTGAATCACTAGTCACTATTCAGGTTGACTATTCACTATTTGGGTCACTATTCAGGATGTGAAGAGTGTGCATAGTATATGGATAAGGCACCAAGGTTTGAATCTATCAAAGGGAATCAAGAAGATGCTTTGTGGAGGCAAACAACCAATGGGAGCTTCCTTGTGTGTGATTGGCTAGTTCTGGTCTTGGACAGGCTGTCTCTTGCTGTAAAGAGAAGGGAGCCACGACCATGAACCTGGACAGATGCATGGGAAGATTAGGAGGAGCCTAAGGAGAGCCAATCACAAGCAAGGAGCCAGCTTGCCTTGGTTTGAATTAAAGTGAGCCAGCTTAGCTTATCCAATCAGCACACATCACTCAGATTACAACAAGACCAACTCATCCTCACCATCCATTCCTCTTAAGTTATTTCTATCCATTAGATATAGGTTTATGAGTTTGCAAGAGTGTAAAACCTATATAAAGACCCTCATGGGCGTTTGTAACTCTCTTAAGAGAGTATGGGGGTTTTCCCATCTCCTTCATAATATAAAAGTGTGTTCTTGATCAGATTCCCTTAATCTACCCCTTTCTTAGTCTCTAATCTCTTAATCTCTCAAAGTCTCTTTGTTTCTGATTCAAGTTCATACTAGTTTCATCAGACCTCTTATTCAACTAGTTCAAGACCTTATCTTTGCCTTAATGGCTTTCTTACACATACACAGCCAGAGCTCTCAAATCTCATATGGTATCAGAGCCAGGTTCATCAGAACCTGAGCTGAGCTTCCGCAAATCCACAGCTCTCATCTCAGCTCAAACCAAACCCTTGAAGTCATATCCATCCGAGTTCAGCTCTTGAAGAAGAAGAGACTTGAAGCCATGGAGTGTTATCCTGTCCCTCAAGCCGTTGCTGTCTGTACCTGATGGAGAGAGTCTCATTGGAAGCAAAGGAGGATGGAGAGGCGTCATGAACCTCAAGCCAAAACTCCTTGTCCAAGAGCTTGTTACATCCTGCTACAAGAAAGATGAAGTGAAGAGAAGCAGGCTTGATAGTATGGAGCAAGGAGGGGTCTTTGGGTGTGAGAAACAAGAAGGAGGCCATGGACTGAAGGAGAAGGAGTTGGGTGACGACCTAGACTCTTGAGTCCAACCATATCATGGCCAGATTGCCTTTGGAGGCTTAAGGAACCAACCTGGTTCCTTGTGTAAGCGATTCTTTAAAACCTTCTTGATAATGAGCTTGTGTTGTGACTGTGCCTGGTTATTGTGATGTGTATTGATTGAAAAAACCCTGAGGATAATGTGTGATTGCTAAATATAATTAGTTGAATCTGTCCCAGGATGCTTTAAAGGCTTGTTTAGTGTTTAAAGAGTAAAATGCTTGCTCCTGTTAAGTAATGAGTTTGCTAAAGGTGAAATGATATTGTTTGAAGCTCATGAACTGAAAACAGATTGAAAGTAATGCATTGTCTGATGTTAAGTGATGATAGTAATGCTTAGCCTAAGTTATAAATGAATGTGTGATGGATTGTATTGTTGCATTCATGAATTAAAACTGATTAAGGTTAGTGCATACTGTCAAATGGCTGTCTTACATTGAAGCATTAGATTCATGTCTAAATGCTGAGTAAAGAAGCTTTAAAATTGCCTAAGTAGCTTGTATTGAATCTGTTAGGATCATGCTAGTGCTTAGAGAGTTTGCTTGCAAAGATTAGAACTTGAAAATGTCTAGTTTAATCTGTTGCATTGCTTAAAGACATTGGTGTTCAAACTTGATGATGCATCAAGGGTTGACCCAATGCACTTGTGTCTTATCTTTGCTGGAGTTTGAGTGATGTTTCAGGTTCACAAGAGGTGTTCTTGGTTCACCATCCATCCGAGTTGAAAGAGGAAGACTTTGCCCATTGTGTGGAGCAATGGAGAGTTGAGAAAGAAGTGGTGATGCGCCACTGGTGTGAAGTCTCACTGAAGCTCACTTGCAAGCTTGGACCTATACTCAATCCAAGCTTGAGGAGGGGAGTTTAGTGAGCTTCCAAGCGATCCAAGAAGTCCATTGCAACCATCTGAAGAAGGAGCCATCCGGGCTTAGGCTGTGGCGAGTCTATTCAAGAGAGTACTCTTGGCTGTGAGAAGATGAAGGCAACTCTATCAAGGCGGCTTCTAGTGTGAAGTGATTGGAGAGATAGCTGAAGCTTCCACAAGCATTCCATGAAGATGGCAAGATCAGAAGAGAAGCGGCAATGGTGTGTGTGTGAGGATCATGAAGCAATCCATTCAAGCTTGTTCCTGTGAGAGTCTCAAGCTTGAGGGGGAGTGTTGAAGCTTACATGATCCAAGAGAGCTTGGTGGTTATTCTAGAAGAGGAAGCAACCTGTTGAGAAGTATGATGAAGGATGAAGAAGCAATATCCAAGGCGGCTTCAAGTGTTGAGGTGATTGGAGAGTGGCTGAAGCATCCTCATGTAGCTCAAGCAACAAGGTGGCGACTCTATAAGAAGAAGAAGCAGCCAAGACTCAGTAAGAGAAGTTGTATCTCCAAGAAGAGGCTGATCTGGTGTGTCCGAGCACTTCAACCTAACAAGAGGTTAGGTGAAACGGGGAGAGACCAAGATTAGGCAGTAAGGAGAGTACAAGGCGTGGGATGATTGTAGAGGCCATGATCCAGAGTCTTTGTGTCCCTTACATTGTTGGTAAGGCACAAAGACTCACTGGCCAATCCCTAGGCCTTGGAGACTTTACTCTTTTTCCCTCATCAAGGTTTTGTCCCAAAGGGTTTTCCTTGGTGAGGTTTTTAATGAGGAAGTTCTTCAAGGTTCCAAGCTTGACTTAGGATCAGCTAGAGTCAAGCTTGAGGGGGAGTGTTAACTTGAAGAGAAGAAGTGGAGAAGCAAAAGTGATGAGTTGAGTTGGTGCTTGTGCAAAGACATGGCAAGATCTTCAGAGATTGTATGTTAAGGCTTTGGGAGAGTCTTAAGGCTTCAGAAGTGGTCTGATGAGTGTGCAAAGATAGGGTTAAGTCCAGGAGGGACTTAGACACCATTTAGAGAAGATTTGGGTCAGACAGTAACTCCAAAGTTACCACAGTAACTTTGGAGAGTTACCACAGTAAGATTGGAGAAGTTTGGGCAAGTTGGTGTAAAAGTGAATAGTGAATCACTAGTCACTATTCAGGTTGACTATTCACTATTTGGGTCACTATTCAGGATGTGAAGAGTGTGCATAGTATATGGATAAGGCACCAAGGTTTGAATCTAGTCAAAGGGAATCAAGAAGATGCTTTGTGGAGGCAAACAACCAATGGGAGCTTCCTTGTGTGTGATTGGCTAGTTCTGGTCTTGGACAGGCTGTCTCTTGCTGTAAAGAGAAGGGAGCCACGACCATGAACCTGGACAGATGCATGGGAAGATTAGGAGGAGCCTAAGGAGAGCCAATCACAAGCAAGGAGCCAGCTTGCCTTGGTTTGAATTAAAGTGAGCCAGCTTAGCTTATCCAATCAGCACACATCACTCAGATTACAACAAGACCAACTCATCCTCACCATCCATTCCTCTTAAGTTATTTCTATCCATTAGATATAGGTTTATGAGTTTGCAAGAGTGTAAAACCTATATAAAGACCCTCATGGGCGTTTGTAACTCTCTTAAGAGAGTATGGGGGTTTTCCCATCTCCTTCATAATATAAAAGTGTGTTCTTGATCAGATTCCCTTAATCTACCCCTTTCTTAGTCTCTAATCTCTTAATCTCTCTAAGTCTCTTTGTTTCTGATTCAAGTTCATACTAGTTTCATCAGACCTCTTATTCAACTAGTTCAAGACCTTATCTTTGCCTTTAATGGCTTTTCATACACATACACAGCCAGAGCTCTCAAATCTCATATGGTATCAGAGCCAGGTTCATCAGAACCTGAGCTGAGCTTCCGCAAATCCACAGCTCTCATCTCAGCTCAAACCAAACCCTTGAAGTCATATCCATCCGAGTTCAGCTCTTGAAGAAGAAGAGACTTGAAGCCATGGAGTGTTATCCTGTCCCTCAAGCCGTTGCTGTCTGTACCTGATGGAGAGAGTCTCATTGGAAGCAAAGGAGGATGGAGAGGCGTCATGAACCTCAAGCCAAAACTCCTTGTCCAAGAGCTTGTTACATCCTGCTACAAGAAAGATGAAGTGAAGAGAAGCAGGCTTGATAGTATGGAGCAAGGAGGGGTCTTTGGGTGTGAGAAACAAGAAGGAGGCCATGGACTGAAGGAGAAGGAGTTGGGTGACGACCTAGACTCTTGAATCCAACCATATCATGGCCAGATTGCCTTTGGAGGCTTAAGGAAACCAACCTGGTTCCTTGTGTAAGCGATTCTTTAAAACCTTCTTGATAATGAGCTTGTGTTGTGACTGTGCCTGGTTATTGTGATGTGTTTTGATTGAAAAACCTGAGGATAATGTGTGATTGCTAAATATAATTAGTTGAATCTGTCCCAGGATGCTTTAAAGGCTTGTTTAGTGTTTAAAGAGTAAAATGCTTGCTCCTGTTAAGTAATGAGTTTGCTAAAGGTGAAATGATATTGTTTGAAGCTCATGAACTGAAAACAGATTGAAAGTAATGCATTGTCTGATGATAAGTGATGATAGTAATGCTTAGCCTAAGTTATAAATGAATGTGTGATGGATTGTATTGTTGCATTCATGAATTAAAACTGATTAAGGTTAGTGCATACTGTCAAATGGCTGTCTTACATTGAAGCATTAGATTCATGTCTAAATGCTGAGTAAAGAAGCTTTAAAATTGCCTAAGTAGCTTGTATTGAATCTGTTAGGATCATGCTAGTGCTTAGAGAGTTTGCTTGCAAAGATTAGAACTTGAAAATGTCTAGTTTAATCTGTTGCATTGCTTAAAGACATTGGTGTTCAAACTTGATGATGCATCAAGGGTTGACCCAATGCACTTGTGTCTTATCTTTGCTGGAGTTTGAGTGATGTTTCAGGTTCACAAGAGGTGTTCTTGGTTCACCATCCATCCGAGTTGAAAGAGGAAGACTTTGCCCATTGTGTGGAGCAATGGAGAGTTGAGAAAGAAGTGGTGATGCGCCACTGGTGTGAAGTCTCACTGAAGCTCACTTGCAAGCTTGGACCTATACTCAATCCAAGCTTGAGGAGGGGAGTTTAGTGAGCTTCCAAGCGATCCAAGAAGTCCATTGCAACCATCTGAAGAAGGAGCCATCCGGGCTTAGGCTGTGGCGAGTCTATTCAAGAGAGTACTCTTGGCTGTGAGAAGATGAAGGCAACTCTATCAAGTCGGCTTCTAGTGTGAAGTGATTGGAGAGATAGCTGAAGCTTCCACAAGCATTCCATGAAGATGGCAAGATCAGAAGAGAAGCGGCAATGGTGTGTGTGTGAGGATCATGAAGCAATCCATTCAAGCTTGTTCCTGTGAGAGTCTCAAGCTTGAGGGGGAGTGTTGAAGCTTACATGATCCAAGAGAGCTTGGTGGTTATTCTAGAAGAGGAAGCAACCTGTTGAGAAGTATGATGAAGGATGAAGAAGCAATATCCAAGGCGGCTTCAAGTGTTGAGGTGATTGGAGAGTGGCTGAAGCATCCTCATGTAGCTCAAGCAACAAGGTGGCGACTCTATAAGAAGAAGAAGCAGCCAAGACTCAGTAAGAGAAGTTGTATCTCCAAGAAGAGGCTGATCTGGTGTGTCCGAGCACTTCAACCTAACAAGAGGTTAGGTGAAACGGGGAGAGACCAAGATTAGGCAGTAAGGAGAGTACAAGGCGTGGGATGATTGTAGAGGCCATGATCCAGAGTCTTTGTGTCCCTTACATTGTTGGTAAGGCACAAAGACTCACTGGCCAATCCCTAGGCCTTGGAGACTTTACTCTTTTTCCCTCATCAAGGTTTTGTCCCAAAGGGTTTTCCTTGGTGAGGTTTTTAATGAGGAAGTTCTTCAAGGTTCCAAGCTTGACTTAGGATCAGCTAGAGTCAAGCTTGAGGGGGAGTGTTAACTTGAAGAGAAGAAGTGGAGAAGCAAAAGTGATGAGTTGAGTTGGTGCTTGTGCAAAGACATGGCAAGATCTTCAGAGATTGTATGTTAAGGCTTTGGGAGAGTCTTAAGGCTTCAGAAGTGGTCTGATGAGTGTGCAAAGATAGGGTTAAGTCCAGGAGGTACTTAGACACCATTTAGAGAAGATTTGGGTCAGACAGTAACTCCAAAGTTACCACAGTAACTTTGAAGAGTTACCACAGTAAGATTGGAGAAGTTTGGGCAAGTTGGTGTAAAAGTGAATAGTGAATCACTAGTCACTATTCAGGTTGACTATTCACTATTTGGGTCACTATTCAGGATGTGAAGAGTGTGCATAGTATATGGATAAGGCACCAAGGTTTGAATCTAATCAAAGGGAATCAAGAAGATGCTTTGTGGAGGCAAACAACCAATGGGAGCTTCCTTGTGTGTGATTGGCTAGTTCTGGTCTTGGACAGGCTGTCTCTTGCTGTAAAGAGAAGGGAGCCACGACCATGAACCTGGACAGATGCATGGGAAGATTAGGAGAGCCTAAGGAGAGCCAATCACAAGCAAGGAGCCAGCTTGCTTGGTTTGAATTAAAGTGAGCCAGCTTAGCTTATCCAATCAGCACACATCACTCAGATTACAGCAAGACCAACTCATCCTCACCATCCATTCCTCTTAAGTTATTTCTATCCATTAGATATAGGTTTATGAGTTTGCAAGAGTGTAAAACCTATATAAAGACCCTCATGGGCGTTTGTAACTCTCTTAAGAGAGTATGGGGGTTTTCCCATCTCCTTCATAATTATAAAAGTGTGTTCTTGATCAGATTCCGTTAATGTACCCCTTTCTTAGTCTCTAATCTCTTAATCTCTCAAAGTCTCTTTGTTTCTAATTCAAGTTCATACTAGTTTCATCAGACCTCTCATTCAACTAGTTCAAGACCTTATCTTTGCCTTTAATGGCTTTTCTTACACATACACAGCCAGAGCTCTCAAATCTCATAACTTCTTCATCCCAACTCCTATGAGATTTATTCAACTTCCTGATGATTCTCCACCACTTTATGTATCCAAATAAAGCTTCTCACAAAGAGATTCATCCTGGTTTGATTGAAGGACGAAGAAGCTGTGCTATTCCCAAACTGGGAAACTAGAATCACCTGATTTGAAAGTGGGATAACTTCTTCATCCCAACTCCTATGAGATTTATTCAACTTCCTGGTGATTCTCCACCACTTTATGTATCCAAATCAAGCTTCTCACAAAGAGATTCATCCTGGTTTGATTGGAAGGACGAAGAAGCTGTGCTATTCCCAAACTGGGAAACTGGAATCACCTGATTTGAAAGTGGGATAACTTCTTCATCCCAACTCCTATGAGATTTATTCAACTTCCTGATGATTCTCCACCACTTTATGTATCCAAATCAAGCTTCTCACAAAGAGATTCATCCTGGTTTGATTGGAAGGACGAAGAAGCTGTGCTATTCCCAAAATGGGAAACTGGAATCACCTGATTTGAAAGTGGGATAACTTAATAGAAAATCTCCCAAGGAATGCACTCGAAGGTTGGTGAAAAGGATAAGCTTTGACCCAAAGATGGATTAAAGGAAAGGTGGATCGATGGTTCTTCAGTATAAGGCTGCGGAAGGCCAGATACTTGCTGGGTTGGTCTTAGTCCGTGAGAGGCAGCCCCACTAGTGAACAAGACCGTGCTTACGGAGATCACTCTCGTAGCATTACGATGTTCCAAAGAACAAAGGATTCAACAAATTTAAAAAGTAGATTTTTATTAAAAGGGTTGAATGAATAAAAACAATACAAAGCAAACCTTTATATAATAGGCAATCTGTAAAATTAAATAATCTAGTCAATCCTTGAAACTATAAAGCTCTTAAAACTATGAAGACTTGACTAGGAATATTGACTTGACCAAAGACCAAGACTGTTGACTAAATTTTGGAAATTGTGTTCGCAGAATTCCTTGGCTGGTCACATCCTTTTGCATGATCGACGGTGTCTGAATTGCCGTCAGATTGATATATTATACGACATTGGCTTGTATTTTCTTGGTGAGCCTTTCTTTTTTTTTTGGACTTCTCTTGATTTACTTGTTCCTGAACAAGGTCACATCATCCCCTCCTCCTTCAAAAGGATTTGCCCTCAAATCCGACTTAATGTTTAGAACCTGTGACCGTGAGAGGCAGCCCCACTAGTGATCAAAACAGGTTGCTTTTGGAGAAGCAATCTCCTAGAGCCATTACGAGAGATGGAGGAGCAGTCTCGATTTAACTTCAGATGGAATGATCTCTTGTTTTCTCGTGGATTTTTTTTTTTTTTTTTTTTGTAGAAGATGGAAAGATGAGAATGATGAATGACAGAAGTGAACACCGAACCCTCAAGTGTGCTCTGATACCAAATAATAGAAAATCTCCCAAGGAATGCACTCGAAGGTTGGTGAAAAGGATAAGCTTTGACCCAAAGATGGATTAAAGGAAAGGTGGATCGATGGTTCTTCAGTATAAGGCTGCGGAAGGCCAGATACTTGCTGGGTTGGTCTTAGTCCGTGAGAGGCAGCCCCACTAGTGAACAAGACCGTGCTTACGGAGATCACTCTCGTAGCATTACGATGTTCCAAAGAACAAAGGATTCAACAAATTTAAAAAGTAGATTTTTATTAAAAGGGTTGAATGAATAAAAACAATACAAAGCAAACCTTTATATAATAGGCAATCTGTAAAATTAAATAATCTAGTCAATCCTTGAAACTATAAAGCTCTTAAAACTATGAAGACTTGACTAGGAATATTGACTTGACCAAAGACCAAGACTGTTGACTGAATTTTGGAAATTGTGTTCGCAGAATTCCTTGGCTGGTCGCATCCTTTTGCATGATCGACGGTCTCTGAATTGCCGTCAGATTGATATATTATACGACATTGGCTTGTATTTTCTTGGTGAGCCTTTCTTTTTTTTGGACTTCTCTTGATTTACTTGTTCCTGAACAAGGTCACATCATCCCCTCCTCCTTCAAAAGGATTTGCCCTCAAATCCGACTTAATGTTTAGAACCTGTGACCGTGAGAGGCAGCCCCACTAGTGATCAAAACAGGTTGCTTTTGGAGAAGCAATCTCCTAGAGCCATTACGAGAGATGGAGGAGCAGTCTCGATTTAACTTCAGATGGAATGATCTCTTGTTTTCTCGTGGATTTTTTTTTTTTTTTTTTTGTAGAAGATGGAAAGATGAGAATGATGAATGACAGAAGTGAACACCGAACCCTCAAGTGTGCTCTGATACCAAATAATAGAAAATCTCCCAAGGAATGCACTCGAAGGTTGGTGAAAAGGATAAGCTTTGACCCAAAGATGGATTAAAGGAAAGGTGGATCGATGGTTCTTCAGTATAAGGCTGCGGAAGGCCAGATACTTGCTGGGTTGGTCTTAGTCCGTGAGAGGCAGCCCCACTAGTGAACAAGACCGTGCTTACGGAGATCACTCTCGTAGCATTACGATGTTCCAAAGAACAAAGGATTCAACAAATTTAAAAAGTAGATTTTTATTAAAAGGGTTGAATGAATAAAAACAATACAAAGCAAACCTTTATATAATAGGCAATCTGTAAAATTAAATAATCTAGTCAATCCTTGAAACTATAAAGCTCTTAAAACTATGAAGACTTGACTAGGAATATTGACTTGACCAAAGACCAAGACTGTTGACTGAATTTTGGAAATTGTGTTCGCAGAATTCCTTGGCTGGTCGCATCCTTTTGCATGATCGACGGTCTCTGAATTGCCGTCAGATTGATATATTATACGACATTGGCTTGTATTTTCTTGGTGAGCCTTTCTTTTTTTTTTGGACTTCTCTTGATTTACTTGTTCCTGAACAAGGTCACATCATAACTTCTTCATCCCAACTCCTATGACGTTTATTCAACTTCCTGGTGATTCTCCACCACTTTATGTATCCAAATCAAGCTTCTCACAAAGAGATTCATCCTGGTTTGATTGGAAGGACGAAGAAGCTGTGCTACTCCCAATTTGGGAAACTGGAATCACCTGATTTGAAAGTGGGATAACTTCTGCATTCCAACTCCTATGAGATTTATTCAACTTCCTGGTGATTCTCCACCACTTTATGTATCCAAATCAAGCTTCTCACAAAGAGATTCATCCTGGTTTGATTGGAAGGACGAAGAAGCTGTGCTATTCCCAAACTGGGAAACTGGAATCACCTGATTTGAAAGTGGGATAACTTCTTCATCCCAACTCCTATGAGATTTATTCAACTTCCTGATGATTCTCCACCACTTTATGTATCCAAATCAAGCTTCTCACAAAGTGTTTCATCCTGGTTTGATTGGAAGGACGAAGAAGCTGTGCTATTCCCAAACTGGGAAACTGGAATCACCTGATTTGAAAGTGGGATAACTTCTTCATCCCAACTCCTATGAGATTTATTCAACTTCCTGGTGATTCTCCACCACTTTATGTATCCAAATCAAGCTTCTCACAAAGAGATCCATCCTGGTTTGATTGGAAGGACGAAGAAGCTGTGCTATTCCCAAACTGGAAACTAGAATCACCTGATTTGAAAGTGGGATAACTTCTGCATTCCAACTCCTATGAGATTTATTCAACTTCCTGGTGATTCTCCACCACTTTATGTATCCAAATCAAGCTTCTCACAAAGAGATTCATCCTGGTTTGATTGGAAGGACGAAGAAGCTGTGCTATTCCCAAACTGGGAAACTGGAGTCCCCTGATTTGAAAGTGGGATAACTTCTTCATCCCAACTCCTATGAGATTTATTCAACTTCCTGATGATTCTCCACCACTTTATGTATCCAAATAAAGCTTCTCACAAAGAGATTCATCCTGGTTTGATTGGAAGGACGAAGAAGCTGTGCTATTCCCAAACTGGGAAACTGGAATCACCTGATTTGAAAGTGGGATAAATTCTTCATCCCAACTCCTATGAGATTTATTCAACTTCCTGGTGATTCTCCACTACTTTATGTATCCAAATCAAGCTTCTCACAAAGAGATTCATCCTGGTTTGATTGGAACGACGAAGAAGCTGTGCTATTCCCAAACTGGGAAACTGGAATCACCTGATTTGAAAGTGGGATAACTTCTTCATCCCAACTCCTATGAGATTTATTCAACTTCCTGATGATTCTCCACCACTTTATGTATCCAAATCAAGCTTCTCACAAAGAGATTCATCCTGGTTTGATTGGAAGGACGAAGAAGCTGTGCTATTCCCAAATGGGAAACTGGAATCACCTGATTTGAAAGTGGGATAACTTCTTCATCCCAACTCCTATGAGGTTTATTCAACTTCCTGGTGATTCTCCACCACTTTATGTATCCAAATCAAGCTTCTCACAAAGAGATTCATCCTGGTTTGATTGGAAGGACGAAGAAGCTGTGCTATTCCCAAACTGGGAAACTGGAATCACCTGATTTGAAAGTGGGATAACTTCTTCATCCCAACTCCTATGAGATTTATTCAACTTCCTGGTGATTCTCCACCACTTTATGTATCCAAATCAAGCTTCTCACAAAGAGATTCATCCTGGTTTGATTGGAAGGACGAAGAAGCTGTGCTATTCCCAAACTGGGAAACTGGAATCACCTGATTTGAAAGTGGGATAACTTCTTCATCCCAACTCCTATGAGATTTATTCAACTTCCTGATGATTCTCCACCACTTTATGTATCCAAATCAAGCTTCTCACAAAGTGATTCATCCTGGTTTGATTGGAAGGACGAAGAAGCTGTGCTATTCCCAAACTGGGAAACTGGAATCACCTGATTTGAAAGTGGGATAACTTCTTCATCCCAACTCCTATGAGATTTATTCAACTTCCTGATGATTCTCCACCACTTTATGTATCCAAATCAAGCTTCTCACAAAGAGATTCATCCTGGTTTGATTGGAAGGACGAAGAAGCTGTGCTATTCCCAAACTGGGAAACTGGAATCACCTGATTTGAAAGTGGGATAACTTCTTCATCCCAACTCCTATGAGATTTATTCAACTTCCTGGTGATTCTCCACCACTTTATGTATCCAAATCAAGCTTCTCACAAAGTGATTCATCCTGGTTTGATTGGAAGGACGAAGAAGCTGTGCTATTCCCAAACTGGGAAACTGGAATCACCTGATTTGAAAGTGGGATAACTTCTTCATCCCAACTCCTATGAGATTTATTCAACTTCCTGGTGATTCTCCACCACTTTATGTATCCAAATCAAGCTTCTCACAAAGTGATTCATCCTGGTTTGATTGGAACGACGAAGAAGCTGTGCTATTCCCAAACTGGGAAACTGGAATCACCTGATTTGAAAGTGGGATAACTTCTTCATCCCAACTCCTATGAGATTTATTCAACTTCCTGGTGATTCTCCACCACTTTATGTATCCAAATCAAGCTTCTCACAAAGTGATTCATCCTGGTTTGATTGGAAGGACGAAGAAGCTGTGCTATTCCCAAACTGGGAAACTGGAATCACCTGATTTGAAAGTGGGATAACTTCTTCATCCCAACTCCTATGAGATTTATTCAACTTCCTGGTGATTCTCCACCACTTTATGTATCCAAATCAAGCTTCTCACAAAGAGATTCATCCTGGTTTGATTGGAACGACGAAGAAGCTGTGCTATTCCCAAACTGGGAAACTGGAATCACCTGATTTGAAAGTGGGATAACTTCTTCATCCCAACTCCTATGAGATTTATTCAACTTCCTGATGATTCTCCACCACTTTATGTATCCAAATCAAGCTTCTTACATAGTGATTCATCCTGGTTTGATTGGAACGATGAAGAAGCTGCGCTTTTCCCACTTTGGGAAACTGGAATCACCTGATTTGAAAGTAGGATAACTTCTTCATCCCAACTCCTATGAGATTTATTCAACTTTCTGATGATTCTCCGCCACTTTTTGTATCCAAATCAAGCTTCTGACAAAGTGATTAATCCTGGTTTGATTGGAACGACGAAGAAGCTTTGCTATTACCAAACTGGGAAACTGGAATCACCTGATTTGAAAGTGGGATAACTTCTTCATCCAACTCCTATGAGATTTATTCAACGTCCTGGTGATTCTCCACCACTTTATGTATCCAAATCAAGCTTCTCAAAAAGTGATTCATCCTTGTTTGATTGGAAGGACGAAGAAGCTGTGCTATTCCCAAACTGGGAAACTGGAATCACCTGATTTGAAAGTGGGATAACTTCTTCATCCCAACTCCTATGAGATTTATTCAACTTCCTGGTGATTCTCCACCACTTTATGTATCCAAATCAAGCTTCTCACAAAGAGATTCATCCTGGTTTGATTGGAAGGACGAAGAAGCTGTGCTATTCCCAAACTGGGAAACTGGAATCACCTGATTTGAAAGTGGGATAACTTCTTCATCCCAACTCCTATGAGATTTATTCAACTTCCTGATGATTCTCCACCACTTTATGTATCCAAATCAAGCTTCTCACAAAGAGATTCATCCTGGTTTGATTGGAAGGACGAAGAAGCTGTGCTATTCCCAAACTGGGAAACTGGAATCACCTGATTTGAAAGTGGGATAACTTCTGCATTCCAACTCCTATGAGATTTATTCAACTTCCTGGTGATTCTCCACCACTTTATGTATCCAAATCAAGCTTCTCACAAAGAGATTCATCCTGGTTTGATTGGAAGGACGAAGAAGCTGTGCTATTCCCAAACTGGGAAACTGGAATCACCTGATTTGAAAGTGGGATAACTTCTTCATCCCAACTCCTATGAGATTTATTCAACTTCCTGGTGATTCTCCACCACTTTATGTATCCAAATAAAGCTTCTCACAAAGAGATTCATCCTGGTTTGATTGGAAGGACGAAGAAGCTGTGCTATTCCCAAAATGGGAAACTGGAATCACCTGATTTGAAAGTGGGATAACTTCTTCATCCCAACTCCTATGAGGTTTATGTTGAGTTGAGCTGAGTATATGTATGAAGAGCTAAGGAGTTGAAGAGGAAAGGAGATGAGGAAGCTTAAGGGAGTTTAGGGAGAGCATGGTACGGACGTCCGTACAAGGCCGTACAAGCCGTACAGTCCGTACCATCCAAGCCTCAACCAAAGTTACCTTGCACAAGTGAAACGGTAACTATGGAAGAGTTACTCAAGTGGAGAAGGATCAGACCGTTTAGGGATAAGGTAGAGCGCGCCTTGACAGGCTGGAACAGCTGGAAAGGCAAGAGCATCTCGGTCCAAGATGCTAGATACTCCGCGCATGTGGAGAAGCTAATTGGCTAGTCCAAATGAGCTTATCCTCTCCTGATTGACCTCACATGCTTTAGTCCTCTCCTTGATTTCGAAAACCCTTGTATGCTCTCACTATATATTGTAACTCATCAACACTAATAAAGATTATGCAGTTTGAGTCTCTCTAATCTCTTAGACACTATGGTTCTCTCTTAGACTCTAAACGGTTCTCAAGTTACTTAGTCTTTCATAATCTCTTCTAAACTTCACCTAAACTCTCACTTACATTCTAGTTACTCTAAAGATCTCTTAATCTCATATGGTATCAGAGCCAGGTTCATTAGAATCTGGGGTTTGATCTTTAGAGAGTTACAAGCTGAAGGCTTTGAAGCTACACGCGAGTAGCTTTGAAGGTGTTGGAGCTGCGCTACGTTCTGTGTTTGTGCGTGACTCAAGACTCAAGGTTGGTGTGTGTACGTGATTCAAGACTCAAGATTTCATCAGATTCAAGCTGTTCAAGTCAAGCTGAGTAAAGATGGAGCATGGGATGAGCATGAGGATGAAGGTGGCGGTTACTTTCAAGGGTAGCAACTACCTTGTGTGGTCTCGGATGGTGAAGACTGCGGTGGGAAGTAAGGGTTTGTGGGGGCACATCACAACAGGGGAGGCTCCGAAACTCATTACTCAGGGAGGAGATCAAGAAGAGGTCTCCAATGAAGCGGCTGTGGAGAAATGGCAACAAGAAGACATGCTGGTGATGACGGTTCTACACGCATCCTTGGACCCAGCTATCTTGGATGCTTACAGCTACTGTGAATCAGCCAAAGAGCTGTGGGACACGCTGAAGAAGGTGTATGGGAACACTTCCAACCTCAGCCGTGTGTTTGAAGTGAAGCTAGCGATCAACCGTCTTGCACAAGAGGACATGGAGTTCACTAAGCACTTGGGGAGGTTCAGGTCCTTATGGTCAGAGCTGGAGATGCTGAGGCCGAGCACAACTGATCCAGATCAGCTGAATGAGAGGCGCGAGCAAGACAAGGTCTTTGGGTTGCTTCTCACACTGAACCCGGCCTACACTCAACTCATTCAGCACATGTTGAGGTCAGACAAGCTTCCGGACCTTGAGGAGGTGTGTGCGCAAATCCAAAGGGAGCAGGGATCTATGGGGTTGTTTGGAGGAAAGGGGGAGCTCTCTCTTGCCAATCAAGCAGCTCATGAGGACTCAACCGAGGCTCCACAAGCAAACAAGGCATCTCACGGGAAGTATGAGGACAGGAAGTTCAATGGCAACTGTGATCATTGCAAGAAGCATGGTCATAAGAAGAGCCAATGCTGGATACTTCACCCACACCTCAAGCCGGCCAAGTTCATGAAGGAGCGTGAGGGAAGGGCAAATGTGACTGAAGGTTCAAGTGGAGCTGGCACCAGCAAGATGAGTGAAGTGGATGGGCTTGGAGGCAATGATGGGAATGGGAAGTCTCTTGTGGCTTACACTGGCGCCTCAAGCTCACGCAGCAATGATGACTACATCAAGAGATCAGACCTTGATGCACTCTTCAAAATGCTAAAGGAAAACGGTAACACTTATGGTTATTCCTTTGGAGCTTCTATGATTGCATATAAGGATGATCACTTGATTAAAGAACTAGTAGAACGGTTAGAAACTAGGAATGAGTATAGAAATGCCCACATTGCTAGAACTGATAGGATGCATCCATTACTTAGTAATCTATGTCATAATGCTAAACGAGTAGGTAAACCATTGATTGTTGATTCTGGTGCATCACATCATATGATAAGTGATGAGAACTTGATTAAGGATATAGAACCTACACATGGGCATGTGATGATAGCAAATGGGGATAAGATACCTATTAGAGGAATAGGAAAGCTTAAGTTGTTTAACAAAGAATCTAGAGCTTTTTACATGCCTGAATTCACATCAAACCTATTATCTGTGAAGAAATGTACTAATGATTTACAATGCAATGTTATCTTTAGTCCTAATGATGTGAAGTTTCAGGATATTGAGAGCAGCAGATTGATTGGGAAAGGGGTGACTAAGGGAGATCTCTATATGCTTGAAGAACTCACTTCTGTTCCTGATTATAGTTGCTCATTTACTTCTGCTTCTTTGTTGAATAAAAATGCATTGTGGCATGCTAGAGTAGGACACCCTCATGTTAAAGCTTTGAACTTAATGGTACCAGGTGTTGTGTTTGAGAACAAAGATTGTGAAGCTTGTATTTTAGGCAAGCATTGTAGAACTGTGTTTCAAAAGTCTACTACTATCTATGATAACTGCTTTGATCTAATTCATTCTGATGTGTGGACTGCCCCTTGCTTATCTAGAGATAGTTATAAGTACTTTGTCACATTCATTGATGAAAAATCCAAATACACCTGGTTAACCTTAATTCAGACCAAAGATAGGGTACTTGATGCATTTAGGAACTTTCAAACTTATGTAACTAACCATTATCATGCTAAGATTAAAATTTTGAGATCAGATAATGGAGGAGAGTACACAAGTCATGCATTCAAGGAACACTTATCACAACATGGGATCCTACATCAAACAAGCTGTCCGTATACTCCACAGCAAAATGGAGTGGCTGAGAGGAAGAATAGGCACCTCATGGAAGTGGCAAGGTCTCTTATGTTTCAGAGTAATGTTCCAAAGAGATTCTGGAGTGATGCGGTTGCCACTGCTTGTTACTTGATCAACAGAACTCCAACCAAGGTTCTGAATGAGAAGGCTCCATTTGAAGTTCTGAACAGGTACAAACCAGTGCTTGATTACTTGCGAGTCTTTGGATGTCTATGCTTTGTGCTCAAACCAGGAGAGATGATCAACAAGCTAGAAGCAAGAAGTACTAAGGCTGTGTTCATAGGATACTCAGCTACACAGAAAGGATACAAATGCTATGATCCTATAGCAAGGAGAGTTCTTGTATCTAGAGATGTGAAGTTCTTGGAAGATAGAGGATACTATGAAGAAAAGAACCAAGAAGACTTGAAGGACTTAACATCAGACAAGGCCACCACCTTGCGGATCATCCTTGAAGGTCTTGGAATCAGTACATCCCAGGATCCAAGAGATCACGCAACAACACCTCCTGAAGTTGGTTCACCATCCCACCTTGATCATGAGGGAGGAGAGACGCATGAGGAGGAGCCTACGCAAGAGGCTAACCAAGATGAAGGAGAAGAGAGCATAGGCTCTGATGGTCATGGGCATGATCATGGTGTGATACAAACACCTTCTCAAGATGAAGTGGTAGAAGAACAACAGGAAGAAGAACCGGTTGTGCAGCCACTAAGAAGGAGTACAAGGATAAGGAAGGATCCTTCCAGTTGGGTAAACACGAGAGTGTACTACAATGCCCAAGCTGTGGAGCATCCTTCTCAAGCCGTGTGCTCCTTTGCTCAATATCCAGAAGCACATTGCGCTTTCATGGTAAACTTGGATGAGAATCACATCCCAAGAAGCTATGAAGAGGCAATGAAGGATAAAGAATGGAAAGAGTCAGTAGGAGATGAAGCAGGAGCTATGATCAAGAATGATACATGGTATGAGAGTGAGTTACCAAAAGGGAAGAAGGCTGTGACTAGTAGATGGATCTTCACAATCAAGTACAAAGCGGATGGAAAGATTGAGAGGAAGAAGTCAAGACTGGTTGCAAGAGGCTTTACTCAAACCTATGGAGAGGATTATGTTGAGACATTTGCACCAGTAGCTAAGTTGCATACAATCCGAATTGTATTAAGCTTGGCTGTGAACCTTGGATGGGGCTTATGGCAAATGGATGTGAAGAATGCATTCCTACAAGGGGAACTTGAGGATGAAGTATATATGCATCCCCCACCAGGCTTGGAACACTTAGTGAAGAAGGGAAATGTGTTGAGACTGAAGAAGGCTATCTATGGGTTGAAGCAATCACCAAGAGCTTGGTACAACAAGCTGAGCACAACTCTAAATGGCCGAGGCTTCAAGAAGTCTGAACTAGATCACACTCTCTTCACACTCACAACTCCCTCAGGTATGATTGCACTCCTTGTGTATGTTGATGATATCATTATCACAGGGAGTGATAAGGAAGGTATCATTGCAACCAAGGAGTTTCTTAAGTCCATGTTTGAGATTAAAGACTTGGGAGAGATGAAATACTTTCTTGGGATTGAGATATGTAGATCCAAGGAAGGTTTATTCATGTCCCAAAGGAAGTATACACTTGATCTCTTGAAAGGTGCAGGGGCTTATGGGGGCAAGACAGCAAGGATGCCTATGGAGGATGGCTACAAAGTTCCACGAGAGGGGGAGATTGAAGACAGCAAACCTTATCAGGATCCTAAACTCTATAGAAAACTAGTTGGCAAATTGATTTATCTTACTATAACTAGACCTGACATTTGTTTTGCTGTGAATCAGGTGAGTCAACACATGCAAGTGCCTAAGGAACATCACTGGCACATGGTGGAGAGGATCTTGATGTATCTCAACGGCTCACCTGATCAAGGAGTATGGATGGGCTGCAATGGAAGCACTGAAGTGGTGGGATACTGTGATGCGGATTGGGCTGGTGATAGAGCAGACCGGAGATCAACCACAGGCTATTGCACATTCATTGGAGGCAACTTGGTGACTTGGAAGAGTAAGAAGCAGAAGGTGGTGTCTTGCTCAAGTGCAGAAGCTGAGTATAGAGCCATGCTGAAGCTCACCAACGAGTTAGTATGGATCAAAGGCATCTTGAAGCATTTGGAGATTGATCAAGCCACGCCAATGACCATGCATTGTGACAACCAAGCCGCCATTCACATTGCCTCCAACTCGGTGTTCCATGAGAGAACCAAGCACATTGAAGTTGATTGTCACAAGGTGAGGCAGATGATCACCTTAGGAGTCATCTTGCCATGCTACACAAGGAGTGAAGATCAGTTAGCGGATGTGTTTACCAAGGCTGCAAGACAGAAGACAATGGAGTCCATTCACATCAGGTTGGGCCTCATTGATCTTGGGAAGAGAAGGAGCTAGTCCCCTTAGCTGCAAGGTCTTTACTCTTTTTCCCTCATCAAAGTTTTATCCCATTGGGTTTTCTTTGGTGAGGTTTTTAATGAGGAAGATCTTGTGGCTGTCCAAGCTTAGGCTTTCACAAAGCTAAGCTTGAGGGGGAGTGTTGAGTTGAGCTGAGTATATGTATGAAGAGCTAAGGAGTTGAAGAGGAAAGGAGATGAGGAAGCTTAAGGGAGTTTAGGGAGAGCATGGTACGGACGTCCGTACAAGGCCGTACAAGCCGTACAGTCCGTACCATCCAAGCCTCAACCAAAGTTACCTTGCACAAGTGAAACGGTAACTATGGAAGAGTTACTCAAGTGGAGAAGGATCAGACCGTTTAGGGATAAGGTAGAGCGCGCCTTGACAGGCTGGAACAGCTGGAAAGGCAAGAGCATCTCGGTCCAAGATGCTAGATACTCCGCGCATGTGGAGAAGCTAATTGGCTAGTCCAAATGAGCTTATCCTCTCCTGATTGACCTCACATGCTTTAGTCCTCTCCTTGATTTCGAAAACCCTTGTATGCTCTCACTATATATTGTAACTCATCAACACTAATAAAGATTATGCAGTTTGAGTCTCTCTAATCTCTTAGACACTATGGTTCTCTCTTAGACTCTAAACGGTTCTCAAGTTACTTAGTCTTTCATAATCTCTTCTAAACTTCACCTAAACTCTCACTTACATTCTAGTTACTCTAAAGATCTCTTAATCTCATAGTTTATTCAACTTCCTGATGATTCTCCACCACTTTACGTATCCAAATCAAGCTTCTCACAAAGAGATTCATCCTGGTTTGATTGGAAGGACGAAGAAGCTGTGCTACTCCCAATTTGGGAAACTAGAATTGTAGAAACCCTTAAAAGAAAAAAAAAATATATTTTTATTTAGTGGTTTTACCGCGGGCAATGGATGGTCGAAGAATTGATCTTGGGTGAACCATAAGCTGCTGGACCATGGTTAGAAAAGTGTTAGATTGATCAGACGGCAGTTTTGGAAGAATCACATTTTTGAAGCACGACGGTTTAGAAGCTCGACGTTTTTGAAGATTGACGTTTCTTCATCGCGAAGTTTTCTCAGAATATCTTCGTATCAGTAAAATATTATTCTGAAGACATTATAAGTCGGAAGCAGGACGGGAATTAAGCAGGACGGGAAGCAAGCACGACGGGATTGAAGCACGAGGTGCCGCGAAACCTGCGATCGGAGCATGCTGAGCGACATGTGTGCGCTGAGTGTCAATCTGGATGAGGTCAGGCCGTGGATCAGACATCTGGAGGGCATGGTGTCACTCTGCATGATGTCCTGGTCATGCCATCAGACATGTGGAGCACGAGGTGCCGCGACGCATGCGTCCGGAGCCATGCGAGGCGACACACGGGCTGCCACACGGCTTGTTTCTGATTGGTTGATGCATCCTATATAAACCCCACGACCCCAGCTCATTTCAAACCATCCAGCACACCTGAAACTCAGAGAAAAACGTGAGAGAGAAAGCTAGAGAAAGAAAGTTTGAGTTTCGATAGTTTTCGAGCGATTTAGGCAGTTTTCGAGAACAGTTACTCTGCCGATTTTGAGTCAGCACTTGGAGAAGATTCTGTTCAAGTGAAGAGAGATCAGTTCTAGTGGGGACCAGTTCAAGTGAAGATCAGTCCAGACGTGGGTCTACTTGTGAAGGTCGGGAAAGGGTTCGGATCACAGAAGTCGGGTTTGGGGTCAAGGCCACGGTCAACCAAAAACAGTGAGTTATAATCAATTGATTGCTGAGTTGTTTTTATGCAGGGTCCCGTTACTTGGAAGTTGGATCATGGCAGGAGGCCAGGTTTAACTGAGTAACGGTTTGAGTAGTTAATAATTGAGGTTATGTTGATTAAGTTGATAGCATGCTTAGTTATTGCTTGAGAACCGTAGTAGCATGCTAATGGTTAGGTTGATTGGTTAGTTAGCGATTGCAGAATGCTTAGATGATATCGCTAAGTTGTGGATAGTTAGGTATTCTGGAATTAGTCTTTATGCTAGATTCTGGAATGTGGTTGATTGTGTTGTGATTATTACTTGAAACCTTGTGTTATTTTTACCGGGTTTAGTATTAATCGTATATTGGCCGATAGCATTTGTGTAACCCACAATGCTAGGCATATTGGGGTGAGTTAGTGTTCCTTCAGACCTCGTACCCGGCGGGTTCAAGGAAACCCCTTATTCGCTGGATCGGGAAGACTCAGACGAACGGTGTCATGTACTATGGCTGAGTATTACACGACGGTGTAATGGGACAGTGACCCGAAGGACTGTGGGCTGTCGCGGGGTGACCCGAAGGACAGTGGGCCGCGGTCGGTTGAAAGTTCCTTCTTCTGGCCTTTGTGGTAGGAAGATAGGATATTGCCGATAGTGAAGGAGGAACCTAACGTCACCAGGGCCCGAGTTTGTTATATATATTATATCGTGTTTTGGGTTGTTAAACCCTGGTTTAAATCGAGTTTGAGTTTGGTGATAAGCTAGTAATTAGCGTAATGCTAGTTATCTTGCTATGGTTTACCGCTGCGTATTTTGAATATTGCTTATGGTTATTAAATTGTGTTGTTAGGTGAACCTCTCGCTTTAGATTGTTTGGGGTGGGTTAGCGAGGGGTTGTATTTTGTTAGTGGGGGATTGTAACTCGCTGAGTAATGCTAGATTACTCACTCCTCACTCGTTGTTGTTTTCAGGTGACCAGTAGTGAGCTCGTAGAAAGCGCGGGAGGCTAAGCTGGCTGGTGTAGATTTGCATCTTTTTGCTTAAGACGCTTTCAGACTATAAGTATGTACTTTCGCTTTCTTGGCATGCCACCACTTGTATAATATTTTGTGTATTGTAAACCAGATATTATATAAGATAAATAAAGCGAATGTTTTGTGAAACTGCCTTGTTGTTCTGATATTAGCTTGTCCGAGCTAACACAACGTCAGATTGGAGTACGGGTTGAGAAGCCTTAGGCTTTGGTCTGACGGGACGTGTTAGTGGGCGGCCTGGCCTAGTTACAAATTGCACTTTTTGTAACTTTGGCTGGATTGTCCGTTAACCCGTCTTGTAGCGCTCCTGAGCCTTGGTAGACGGTCGGGCCGTCGGTCATGTTCTTGTTTGATTGTTGGCCGGTGGTTTGACCTATGCCTAGAACGGTTCGGGGGTGTTACAGAGGTGGTATCAGAGCATGGTTTCGTCCATGCGTGACACAAGTGCTTTTTTTTAACGGTTTTATCGAGTCAAAGGAGTCGCAAAAAGATGATTAGGAAACCAGCCGCTTCCCGTGGTAGGAATATGACTTACCCTTTTTATTGTGTGCAGATGGCTAATCGCGGGACAGGTGATGATGGACGAGGTCGGATATGGGGAGAGGGTATGGATTGGACAGGCGGAGGATTGTCAGATCAGGATAATGGAAATGGCATTAGTGAGATGTTTGGACACGATAGGAGCCCTCTGCAGAGAACAAGATCTTTTCCTGTTTACGGTAACAGGACTAGAGTGAGAGATGACAGTTTGGCGAGTATTGGCCCAAGTCATAATTGGGACCAGAGACATCAACATGATCAATCCGCTCAATCAAACCCAAGGCCAGATCAGAACCGTGCCACCGAAAGACCACAAGATCATGGAACCGAAAACACCTTGAAGCTTTTACATGACGTGATGACCGAGGCACTTGGTAACCAAGGCAGGCATACTCAACCCCCTGAAGTTTCCAAGCTATTATCTACCATGAAGAACATTGGATCCTACAAGTTCAAAGGAGGATCCGATCCTATTGAGGCCGACAAGTGGATTACTATGATGGAGAAGAATTTTGAAGCCATGGAGTGCCCGGAGGAGTATAAGAAGAAGATCGCTGTGTACTACTTGGAAGGCGACGCCACAGGATGGTGGGACAGCATAGACAGACAGCGTGGACACAACATCACATCATGGGAGTCGTTCAAGGGAGAGTTTGAGAGGAAATACTTTCCTCCAGAAGCAAAGCATCGATTGGAGCGCCAGTTCATGAACCTTGTTCAAGGAGATCGGCCAGTGAGGAGTTACGAATCTGAGTTCACAAGGTTGAGGCGACATGTCTTTGATGGGCATGAAGATGAAGCAACTATGATCCGTAACTTTATGTACGGATTGAAGCCGGAGCTTGGAAGTCGTTTAGCTGGAAGCAACTTTAGCAGCTTATCTGAGCTAGTGGAAAAAGCTGTTAATGTTGAAACTGTATTGGAGGCTGAAAGGAAGACCTTACCACATTCTGGTGGACACACCAAGTTTAGCCAAGGAGAAAGGCCAAATTTCAACAAGGGTCCAAGATCTTACAAAGGAAAAGGGCGAGGATTTGGAGGCCAAGCCAACAATCGTGGTAACACTGTGGTGTGTTACATATGTGATCAACCGGGACATATTTCTAAGTTTTGTCCCAACAGACAACGGAGTAACCAGCAGGGTTATTCATCTATAAGGATGGAAGATGTTACTTGTTTCTCTTGCGGTATGAAGGGCCATTATGCATCGTCATGTCCAAACAAGCCAATCCCTGCGACCCCTCTCGCAATCCGAGCTCCTCCTAGCCGTCCAGCTATTGAGCCAGCACCAAAGAAGCAAAACCTAGGTGATGAGATCCTAGGATGATGCTCTGGAACAGATGGGATAATCCTTGCAGAAACGAATCAAAAGACTCTAGCTTCTCAAGGTATGTGAATCGAATGGTGACACAAGAGGCTGCGGAAAGGCTTCTTGATACTCCTAGGCTTAGATCGGATATGACACACCTCTCTAAAGCCCTTGGGCGTTGGATATTACACACCAACAGACTGGATATTACACACCAGACACACTTCAACTCGTCCAAGACAAGAGAGAAGAGAGAAAAGGGTTTTTGATAAAAGATTGCTTTTTGATAAAAGAAGATGGCTACAAGCTTATATAGAGAAGGCTGGAACAGGCTCCACTTCTCGAATTCATTAAAGGGAACAGGCTCCCTTGGTAATCTAAAAACAAGACTAAGACTTATTCAAATTTTAAAAGAGTTTCGAAAACTAAATAACATAAAAGCATAGCTTAAAATATAAGATAAGGTCTTCATGTGGACAGACCAAGATCAATCATCTAGGAGATAGGAGAAGTAGACTTGTGGCCTCGTTAAAAACCTTCCTTTGGAAAACCCAGTGGGACAAAACCAAAGGTTAGGAAAAGAGCACACACAAGCTACTTGCCTAGATGATGATCAGCTTGAAGGTGGAGTAGCTTGAATGATGGTTAAGGTGTCTTGGATGATCAAGCTTCGGCCAAGACTAATGTATTCTTCTTGTTTCCAAATGTTCTTCAAGGTTGCATCCTCAGCTACAAGCTCTTCAGGTTCAGGTTCATGCTTCCAGTCCTTGGTGCTTTCCATGATCATATCATCCCCTCCCACTTCAAAAAGATTTGTCCTCAAATCTGTGTTACCTGCAATAGAAGGGACCAAGTCAGTATCATCAGAGTTTATAATCAGATTACACTTACCTTGCAAGCCTCTTTGATAGGCATTGTCGCTGACTGGTTCTATTAGGTAGAAGGGACTGATCCATTTGGCTTTCCTCACTCCTGAGGCATTACTTAGACCTGATACATTGAAACAAGACAAGTTAACACAAGCAAAATCATCATAGAGTAAGAGTCTTATCCCAAAGTTGTATTTTCTCGGTTTTGGCTTGTATGCTGCATCTGGAGGTGCTTCTTTGATGAGGATGAAGCAAGTGACGTCCTGATGTCTCTCCTGGCTTAGATCAGGCGGCTTGAAACGTTTGTCTTCCTCACGCTTGTTCTTTCCCTTGTATGCTTCAAAGCTTCCATATATCTGCACATGACTCTTTTGGCAAAAACAAGTGCATCATATCTGTGTAATCAATAAAAGAACTCTTGAAAACATGATTAGTTACCTTAGCATGCTCACCTGGTCGCCATAGATAGGATTGAGATGTTCTGAACTCAGAAAAGTTCAGACAAAGCAAACACAGAATCACCCGTCTTGTAGAACCCATAACTCTTTCATTTGAAAAGCTTTGGACATGATTCCAGTTCGACGTGAGACCCTGATGAGTGTAGTTTCCATTGCAGTTGAGTTTGTTGCTTAATTCCTTCTGGTTGCTGAGATATGATCCTCGGACTGCTCCTATGTCAGAGTTGGCGGCTAGACAGCTTCCAAGATTTGATTGTTGCATCTCCAACTTTGCCAAGGACTCATCAGTATAGCCCCTCTTTTTACCTGTACACTTCTCAGCTCTTTTTGGACAAGTCAAGTGTGTTATCATGTCAAAGAAAGTGTTGTAGACCAGAATGTCTCCAAAGCACAAAACAGCATGATTCCTCCATCTATTATGCATATCAAAGAAAATACTGCAGACCCAGATATCATTAAGGTTCAAGTTCACACATTCAGAATCAGTGATATCTAGCTTCAATTGTGCAGCAGGTTTATCAAAGAAAGTGTTATACACTAGAATATCATCAAAGAACCAACCTACATGTTTAGAATCATTTTCAGCACACAAACAATCAAGCTCAAACTTAGTGAACTTTGCAGATTTCACAAATTTAAATCTAAAATCAGATTGATGCAATTTCGGTTCCTGCAACTTCTTAGGTTCATTCAATACATAAGCAGAAACACAAGAATTATCAAGGATCAGTTTATGCACATGGAAGTTCGTAACAAAACTCCTTTCTTCAGTTCTAGCAAATGAATCACAAGGTTTCAAACAGAAATCAGATTGTTTCAATTCAAGCTCTAAAACCTTTTCAAAATGATCAAAACTTTTGACATGTTTCAGAAAATGATCAAAACTCAGAATATGACCAGAAATGTTATTATTTTGATTTTGAAAACGTTTTTGATCAAAGATGATTTCTGGTTTAATTTCTTTAAAAGATTTAAACATGTTATCAAAAACAGATTTTGAAACACAAAAATCTTTTACTTTATCAAGACCAAAACGTTTTATGTCTTCAGTACTCACTTTAACAAACATTCTAGGCACAGAAGCAACCATATTAAACTCCTTACAGTGCTCTTGCAGATCATAAGACAAAGATTCATGAGCTGATTTTGTCTGCAAGTTTTTCTGTTGTTCTTCTTGTGTTGTACTCTCTGGTTCTTTTTCTGCTGAGTCTTCTTTTGCAACCTGTGACACTGAAACAATTCTACTCGGTTGCACCGGTCCAAGACAAGTTAGTTCATTAAAGGAATTATCAAAATTAGATTCAGAGTGAGGTAAGAACAGAGAAAACTCTTGTTCTTTCTCAAACTTTCCTTTTCCCATAGATGTTTTGGTTTGAGCTTCTTGAATTGGGGCAGCTGAGTCTGGTTCTGCATCATTGAGTTCTGAGACAGTAGCAACTGGTTCTTGATTCTTTGGGAGCTTCTTCTGCTTGTCTAAGTGCTTGCTGGTCTTAAGAATCTCCTTAACAAGGCTGCTGATTTCTTTCTGATAATCAGCCATCTTGGTTTCTGATTTTTCACTTTTGAAGTCTGTTGCGGATATGACTTTCTTCTTTGGAGATTTCAGAGAAGTGTGGCCTTTGGATGCATACTTCTTCCTAGTAGCAACTTCAGATCTTCCCAAGTGGTGATAGCTGGTTCCTTGTAGTACCTGCGATCATCTTCTTCTTGCAACAACCACTTAAAAACGTTTCCTTTGAGCTGAGACATCACATAAGCCAATGCTTCTCTCTTCAGGATTTTGTTGTAGCAAAGCCACTTCTCCATTGTTCTTTCCCACTTTAAATAATCACCTTCCCCTGTAAAAACATAAAGTTGAGGCTTAGTGACAATTTGATTGTAAGAAGAATGAATATTTGATTTAGGAGTGCGAGAAGCTTGATGTGGTCTGCTCGAAGTGTGGGCTGGCTGTTTGTAAGACTGTTGGCCACGTCCTGCTTCCTCTTCCTTATACCACTTATGCTTGCTTGATTCGTTTGGAACAGAATCTGGTGGTCTAGGCTCAAGCTTTTGTTTGTCCATTCTCTTTTTATTTTGCTGCCTAAGATCATCAGTTTGCTGCAGAAACTTTTGTCTAAGCTCCTTTCGAAATTCACCCATGTTGGTATCCAACATCTGCTGCATTTGAGCATTCATAGATTTAAGTAACAGCCTTTCTTCCTTAGTGAGTTTTCCTTTCTGATCTCCTGCCATTGTACCTGAGACAGAAAACAACACACAGCAGTAACAAGTTCTACAGAGAAAACAAAAATCAATTTGCAAAACCAGAAACAGATTCAAACTGAAGCTTAAAACCTTAGACAATTCTCAGAACAAATTAGAAACTCAACCAATGATTTAAAACAGATCAAAACTAATCTGAACAGAACTGATAAATCACAAACCTAACAGATCAGATTGATTTCGAAACAGAACAGAGAGATTTTGATTTCAGGTTCACTTTCAAGTCTAGTACATCAAGTTTAATCAAAACAGAGTAGATCAAGACAGAAACAAATTCGAAATTTCAGAAACAGAAACAGATTGATCAAGTAAATCAGAAAACTTTCTCAGCAAGGTATATGAAGAGTTTTTAACACACAAACGAAATCAGATAAACTTAATCTATCAAATTTCGACAGCCACAACACAGATCTATCAGTTTCTAGCATGAATATGAAGAGACAAATCGAAAATCATAGAGAAAGATGAACACTTCCCTTCCAGAGTTGCTCTGATACCAAATGATAAAAACCTCCCAAGGAATACACTCTGAAATTGGTAAGGGATAAGCCTTGCACCGAATGAGCCCGAAAGCAACAAACGATCAAGGGATGTGGATCGAAAGGTGACACAAGAGGAGCGGAAAGTCTCTTGATACTACCCTATAATGACCGCCTCTAGATATGACACACTAGATTAGACCAAGTTAGACTGAAGGATATTACACACCAACAATCATAAAAGTTTTGACCAATGGATATGACACACCATGATCGAAAACAAGTTTGATCCCTTGGATATGACGCACCAAGACGGATCGAAAAGATCAATGGATATTACACACCATTGAAAGAAAAGTGAGAATCACTCTCAAGGTTCCAAAAATAATCACTCAAAGCTTATTTTATTTCAATGGAGATTATAACTTATTTATAAGAGACTAAACTTGCTCACAAAGCTAGATAGTTATTACATTGGAAATGATAAAACTAGTGCATGGAGGAGAGAGAGTGTTCTTGAAACAAGCATTCTTTGCATGTAGGAGAGAGAAGCTTTCCATGCAATTAACCACCTAATTTTCGTCACTCTCTTTGGACAGCAAATCTCATAGGAGTTGGGAATGAAGAAGTTATCCCACTTTCAAATCAGGTGATTCTAGTTTCCCAGTTGGGAATAGCACAGCTTCTTCGTCCTTCCAATCAAACCAGGATGAATCACTTTGTGAGAAGCTTGATTTGGATACATAAAGTGGTGGAGAATCATCCAGGAAGTTGAATAAATCTCATAGGAGTTGGGATGAAGAAGTTATCCCACTTTCAAATCAGGTGATTCCAGTTTCCCAGTTTGGGAATAGCACAGCTTCTTCTGGTGGAGATTCACCAGGAAGTTGAATAAATCTCATAGGAGTTGGAATGCAGAAGTTATCCCACTTTCAAATCAGGTGATTCTAGTTTCCCAAATTGGGAATAGCACAGCTTCTTCGTCCTTCCAATCAACCAGGATGAATCACTTTGTGAGAAGCTTGATTTGGATACATAAAGTGGTGGAGAATCATCAGGAAGTTGAATAAATCTCATAGGAGTTGGGATGAAGAAGTTATCCCACTTTCAAATCAGGTGATTCCAGTTTCCCAGTTTGGGAATAGCACAGCTTCTTCGTCCTTCCAATCAAACCAGGATGAATCTCTTTGTGAGAAGCTTTATTTGGATACATAAAGTGGTGGAGAATCATCAGGAAGTTGAATAAATCTCATAGGAGTTGGGATGAAGAAGTTATCCCACTTTCAAATCAGGTGATTCCAGTTTCCCAGTTTGGGAATAGCACAGCTTCTTCGTCCTTCCAATCAAACCAGGATGAATCACTTTGTGAGAAGCTTGATTTGGATACATAAAGTGGTGGAGAATCATCAGGAAGTTGAATAAATCTCATAGGAGTTGGATGAAGAAGTTATCCCACTTTCAAATCAGGGATTCCAGTTTCCCAGTTTGGGAATAGCACAGCTTCTTCGTCCTTCCAATCAAACCAGGATGAATCTCTTTGTGAGAAGCTTGATTTGGATACATAAAGTGGTGGAGAATCATCAGGAAGTTGAATAAATCTCATAGGAGTTGGGATGAAGAAGTTATCCCACTTTCAAATCAGGTGATTCCAGTTTCCCAGTTTGGGAATAGCACAGCTTCTTCGTCCTTCCAATCAAACCAGGATGAATCTCTTGTGAGAAGCTTGATTTGGATACATAAAGTGGTGGAGAATCATCAGGAAGTTGAATAAATCTCATAGGAGTTGGGATGAAGAAGTTATCCCACTTTCAAATCAGGTGATTCCAGTTTCCCAGTTTGGGAATAGCACAGCTTCTTCGTCCTTCCAATCAAACCAGGATGAATCTCTTTGTGAGAAGCTTGATTTGGATACATAAAGTGGTGGAGAATCACCAGGAAGTTGAATAAATCTCATAGGAGTTGGGAATGAAGAAGTTATCCCACTTTCAAATCAGGTGATTCCAGTTTCCCATTGGGAATAGCACAGCTTCTTCGTCCTTCCAATCAAACCAGGATGAATCACTTTGTGAGAAGCTTGATTTGGATACATAAAGTGGTGGAGAATCACCAGGAAGTTGAATAAACCTCATAGGAGTTGGGATGAAGAAGTTATCCCACTTTCAAATCAGGTGATTCCAGTTTCCCAGTTTGGGAATAGCACAGCTTCTTCGTCCTTCCAATCAAACCAGGATGAATCTCTTTGTGAGAAGCTTGATTTGGATACATAAAGTGGTGGAGAATCATCAGGAAGTTGAATAAATCTCATAGGAGTTGGGATGAAGAAGTTATCCCACTTTCAAATCAGGTGATTCCAGTTTCCCAGTTTGGGAATAGCACAGCTTCTTCGTCCTTCCAATCAAACCAGGATGAATCTCTTTGTGAGAAGCTTGATTTGGATACATAAAGTGGTGGAGAATCATCAGGAAGTTGAATAAATCTCATAGGAGTTGGGATGAAGAAGTTATCCCACTTTCAAATCAGGTGATTCCAGTTTCCCAGTTTGGGAATAGCACAGCTTCTTCGTCCTTCCAATCAAACCAGGATGAATCACTTTGTGAGAAGCTTGATTTGGATACATAAAGTGGTGGAGAATCATCAGGAAGTTGAATAAATCTCATAGGAGTTGGGATGAAGAAGTTATCCCACTTTCAAATCAGGTGATTCCAGTTTCCCAGTTTGGGAATAGCACAGCTTCTTCGTCCTTCCAATCAAACCAGGATGAATCTCTTTGTGAGAAGCTTGATTTGGATACATAAAGTGGTGGAGAATCATCAGGAAGTTGAATAAATCTCATAGGAGTTGGGATGAAGAAGTTATCCCACTTTCAAATCAGGTGATTCCAGTTTCCCAGTTTGGGAATAGCACAGCTTCTTCGTCCTTCCAATCAAACCAGGATGAATCACTTTGTGAGAAGCTTGATTTGGATACATAAAGTGGTGGAGAATCACCAGGAAGTTGAATAAATCTCATAGGAGTTGGGATGAAGAAGTTATCCCACTTTCAAATCAGGTGATTCCAGTTTCCCAGTTTGGGAATAGCACAGCTTCTTCGTCCTTCCAATCAAACCAGGATGAATCACTTTGTGAGAAGCTTGATTTGGATACATAAAGTGGTGGAGAATCATCAGGAAGTTGAATAAATCTCATAGGAGTTGGGATGAAGAAGTTATCCCACTTTCAAATCAGGTGATTCCAGTTTCCCAGTTTGGGAATAGCACAGCTTCTTCGTCCTTCCAATCAAACCAGGATGAATCTCTTTGTGAGAAGCTTGATTTGGATACATAAAGTGGTGGAGAATCATCAGGAAGTTGAATAAATCTCATAGGAGTTGGGATGAAGAAGTTATCCCACTTTCAAATCAGGTGATTCCAGTTTCCCAGTTTGGGAATAGCACAGCTTCTTCGTCCTTCCAATCAAACCAGGATGAATCACTTTGTGAGAAGCTTGATTTGGATACATAAAGTGGTGGAGAATCACCAGGAAGTTGAATAAATCTCATAGGAGTTGGGATGAAGAAGTTATCCCACTTTCAAATCAGGTGATTCCAGTTTCCCAGTTTGGGAATAGCACAGCTTCTTCGTCCTTCCAATCAAACCAGGATGAATCTCTTTGTGAGAAGCTTGATTTGGATACATAAAGTGGTGGAGAATCATCAGGAAGTTGAATAAATCTCATAGGAGTTGGGATGAAGAAGTTATCCCACTTTCAAATCAGGTGATTCCAGTTTCCCAGTTTGGGAATAGCACAGCTTCTTCGTCCTTCCAATCAAACCAGGATGAATCTCTTTGTGAGAAGCTTGATTTGGATACATAAAGTGGTGGAGAATCACCAGGAAGTTGAATAAATCTCATAGGAGTTGGGATGAAGAAGTTATCCCACTTTCAAATCAGGTGATTCCAGTTTCCCAGTTTGGGAATAGCACAGCTTCTTCGTCCTTCCAATCAAACCAGGATGAATCACTTTGTGAGAAGCTTGATTTGGATACATAAAGTGGTGGAGAATCATCAGGAAGTTGAATAAATCTCATAGGAGTTGGGATGAAGAAGTTATCCCACTTTCAAATCAGGTGATTCCAGTTTCCCAGTTTGGGAATAGCACAGCTTCTTCGTCCTTCCAATCAAACCAGGATGAATCTCTTTGTGAGAAGCTTGATTTGGATACATAAAGTGGTGGAGAATCATCAGGAAGTTGAATAAATCTCATAGGAGTTGGGATGAAGAAGTTATCCCACTTTCAAATCAGGTGATTCCAGTTTCCCAGTTTGGGAATAGCACAGCTTCTTCGTCCTTCCAATCAAACCAGGATGAATCTCTTTGTGAGAAGCTTGATTTGGATACATAAAGTGGTGGAGAATCACCAGGAAGTTGAATAAATCTCATAGGAGTTGGGATGAAGAAGTTATCCCACTTTCAAATCAGGTGATTCCAGTTTCCCAGTTTGGGAATAGCACAGCTTCTTCGTCCTTCCAATCAAACCAGGATGAATCTCTTTGTGAGAAGCTTGATTTGGATACATAAAGTGGTGGAGAATCATCAGGAAGTTGAATAAATCTCATAGGAGTTGGGATGAAGAAGTTATCCCACTTTCAAATCAGGTGATTCCAGTTTCCCAGTTTGGGAATAGCACAGCTTCTTCGTCCTTCCAATCAAACCAGGATGAATCACTTTGTGAGAAGCTTGATTTGGATACATAAAGTGGTGGAGAATCACCAGGAAGTTGAATAAATCTCATAGGAGTTGGGATGAAGAAGTTATCCCACTTTCAAATCAGGTGATTCCAGTTTCCCAGTTTGGGAATAGCACAGCTTCTTCGTCCTTCCAATCAAACCAGGATGAATCTCTTTGTGAGAAGCTTGATTTGGATACATAAAGTGGTGGAGAATCACCAGGAAGTTGAATAAATCTCATAGGAGTTGGGATGAAGAAGTTATCCCACTTTCAAATCAGGTGATTCCAGTTTCCCAGTTTGGGAATAGCACAGCTTCTTCGTCTTCCAATCAAACCAGGATGAATCACTTTGTGAGAAGCTTGATTTGGATACATAAAGTGGTGGAGAATCATCAGGAAGTTGAATAAATCTCATAGGAGTTGGGATGAAGAAGTTATCCCACTTTCAAATCAGGTGATTCCAGTTTCCCAGTTTGGGAATAGCACAGCTTCTTCGTCCTTCCAATCAAACCAGGATGAATCACTTTGTGAGAAGCTTGATTTGGATACATAAAGTGGTGGAGAATCATCAGGAAGTTGAATAAATCTCATAGGAGTTGGGATGAAGAAGTTATCCCACTTTCAAATCAGGTGATTCCAGTTTCCCAGTTTGGGAATAGCACAGCTTCTTCGTCCTTCCAATCAAACCAGGATGAATCACTTTGTGAGAAGCTTGATTTGGATACATAAAGTGGTGGAGAATCACCAGGAAGTTGAATAAATCTCATAGGAGTTGGGATGAAGAAGTTATCCCACTTTCAAATCAGGTGATTCCAGTTTCCCAGTTTGGGAATAGCACAGCTTCTTCGTCCTTCCAATCAAACCAGGATGAATCTCTTTGTGAGAAGCTTGATTTGGATACATAAAGTGGTGGAGAATCACCAGGAAGTTGAATAAATCTCATAGGAGTTGGGATGAAGAAGTTATCCCACTTTCAAATCAGGTGATTCCAGTTTCCCAGTTTGGGAATAGCACAGCTTCTTCGTCCTTCCAATCAAACCAGGATGAATCTCTTTGTGAGAAGCTTGATTTGGATACATAAAGTGGTGGAGAATCACCAGGAAGTTGAATAAATCTCATAGGAGTTGGGATGAAGAAGTTATCCCACTTTCAAATCAGGTGATTCCAGTTTCCCAGTTTGGGAATAGCACAGCTTCTTCGTCCTTCCAATCAAACCAGGATGAATCTCTTTGTGAGAAGCTTGATTTGGATACATAAAGTGGTGGAGAATCACCAGGAAGTTGAATAAATCTCATAGGAGTTGGATGAAGAAGTTATCCCACTTTCAAATCAGGTGATTCCAGTTTCCCAGTTTGGGAATAGCACAGCTTCTTCGTCCTTCCAATCAAACCAGGATGAATCACTTTGTGAGAAGCTTGATTTGGATACATAAAGTGGTGGAGAATCACCAGGAAGTTGAATAAATCTCATAGGAGTTGGGATGAAGAAGTTATCCCACTTTCAAATCAGGTGATTCCAGTTTCCCAGTTTGGGAATAGCACAGCTTCTTCGTCTTCCAATCAAACCAGGATGAATCTCTTTGTGAGAAGCTTGATTTGGATACATAAAGTGGTGGAGAATCACCAGGAAGTTGAATAAATCTCATAGGAGTTGGGATGAAGAAGTTATCCCACTTTCAAATCAGGTGATTCCAGTTTCCCAGTTTGGGAATAGCACAGCTTCTTCGTCCTTCCAATCAAACCAGGATGAATCACTTTGTGAGAAGCTTGATTTGGATACATAAAGTGGTGGAGAATCATCAGGAAGTTGAATAAATCTCATAGGAGTTGGGATGAAGAAGTTATCCCACTTTCAAATCAGGTGATTCCAGTTTCCCAGTTTGGGAATAGCACAGCTTCTTCGTCGTTCCAATCAAACCAGGATGAATCTCTTTGTGAGAAGCTTGATTTGGATACATAAAGTGGTGGAGAATCACCAGGAAGTTGAATAAATCTCATAGGAGTTGGGATGAAGAAGTTATCCCACTTTCAAATCAGGTGATTCCAGTTTCCCAGTTTGGGAATAGCACAGCTTCTTCGTCCTTCCAATCAAACCAGGATGAATCTCTTTGTGAGAAGCTTGATTTGGATACATAAAGTGGTGGAGAATCACCAGGAAGTTGAATAAATCTCATAGGAGTTGGGATGAAGAAGTTATCCCACTTTCAAATCAGGTGATTCCAGTTTCCCAGTTTGGGAATAGCACAGCTTCTTCGTCCTTCCAATCAAACCAGGATGAATCTCTTTGTGAGAAGCTTGATTTGGATACATAAAGTGGTGGAGAATCACCAGGAAGTTGAATAAATCTCATAGGAGTTGGGATGAAGAAGTTATCCCACTTTCAAATCAGGTGATTCCAGTTTCCCAGTTTGGGAATAGCACAGCTTCTTCGTCCTTCCAATCAAACCAGGATGAATCACTTTGTGAGAAGCTTGATTTGGATACATAAAGTGGTGGAGAATCACCAGGAAGTTGAATAAATCTCATAGGAGTTGGGATGAAGAAGTTATCCCACTTTCAAATCAGGTGATTCCAGTTTCCCAGTTTGGGAATAGCACAGCTTCTTCGTCCTTCCAATCAAACCAGGATGAATCTCTTTGTGAGAAGCTTGATTTGGATACATAAAGTGGTGGAGAATCACCAGGAAGTTGAATAAATCTCATAGGAGTTGGGATGAAGAAGTTATCCCACTTTCAAATCAGGTGATTCCAGTTTCCCAGTTTGGGAATAGCACAGCTTCTTCGTCCTTCCAATCAAACCAGGATGAATCACTTTGTGAGAAGCTTGATTTGGATACATAAAGTGGTGGAGAATCACCAGGAAGTTGAATAAATCTCATAGGAGTTGGGATGAAGAAGTTATCCCACTTTCAAATCAGGTGATTCCAGTTTCCCAGTTTGGGAATAGCACAGCTTCTTCGTCGTTCCAATCAAACCAGGATGAATCTCTTTGTGAGAAGCTTGATTTGGATACATAAAGTGGTGGAGAATCACCAGGAAGTTGAATAAATCTCATAGGAGTTGGGATGAAGAAGTTATCCCACTTTCAAATCAGGTGATTCCAGTTTCCCAGTTTGGGAATAGCACAGCTTCTTCGTCCTTCCAATCAAACCAGGATGAATCTCTTTGTGAGAAGCTTGATTTGGATACATAAAGTGGTGGAGAATCACCAGGAAGTTGAATAAATCTCATAGGAGTTGGGATGAAGAAGTTATCCCACTTTCAAATCAGGTGATTCCAGTTTCCCAGTTTGGGAATAGCACAGCTTCTTCGTCCTTCCAATCAAACCAGGATGAATCTCTTTGTGAGAAGCTTGATTTGGATACATAAAGTGGTGGAGAATCACCAGGAAGTTGAATAAATCTCATAGGAGTTGGGATGAAGAAGTTATCCCACTTTCAAATCAGGTGATTCCAGTTTCCCAGTTTGGGAATAGCACAGCTTCTTCGTCCTTCCAATCAAACCAGGATGAATCACTTTGTGAGAAGCTTGATTTGGATACATAAAGTGGTGGAGAATCACCAGGAAGTTGAATAAATCTCATAGGAGTTGGGATGAAGAAGTTATCCCACTTTCAAATCAGGTGATTCCAGTTTCCCAGTTTGGGAATAGCACAGCTTCTTCGTCCTTCCAATCAAACCAGGATGAATCACTTTGTGAGAAGCTTGATTTGGATACATAAAGTGGTGGAGAATCACCAGGAAGTTGAATAAATCTCATAGGAGTTGGGATGAAGAAGTTATCCCACTTTCAAATCAGGTGATTCCAGTTTCCCAGTTTGGGAATAGCACAGCTTCTTCGTCCTTCCAATCAAACCAGGATGAATCACTTTGTGAGAAGCTTGATTTGGATACATAAAGTGGTGGAGAATCACCAGGAAGTTGAATAAATCTCATAGGAGTTGGGATGAAGAAGTTATCCCACTTTCAAATCAGGTGATTCCAGTTTCCCAGTTTGGGAATAGCACAGCTTCTTCGTCTTCCAATCAAACCAGGATGAATCTCTTTGTGAGAAGCTTGATTTGGATACATAAAGTGGTGGAGAATCACCAGGAAGTTGAATAAATCTCATAGGAGTTGGGATGAAGAAGTTATCCCACTTTCAAATCAGGTGATTCCAGTTTCCCAGTTTGGGAATAGCACAGCTTCTTCGTCCTTCCAATCAAACCAGGATGAATCACTTTGTGAGAAGCTTGATTTGGATACATAAAGTGGTGGAGAATCACCAGGAAGTTGAATAAATCTCATAGGAGTTGGGATGAAGAAGTTATCCCACTTTCAAATCAGGTGATTCCAGTTTCCCAGTTTGGGAATAGCACAGCTTCTTCGTCGTTCCAATCAAACCAGGATGAATCACTTTGTGAGAAGCTTGATTTGGATACATAAAGTGGTGGAGAATCACCAGGAAGTTGAATAAATCTCATAGGAGTTGGGATGAAGAAGTTATCCCACTTTCAAATCAGGTGATTCCAGTTTCCCAGTTTGGGAATAGCACAGCTTCTTCGTCGTTCCAATCAAACCAGGATGAATCTCTTTGTGAGAAGCTTGATTTGGATACATAAAGTGGTGGAGAATCACCAGGAAGTTGAATAAATCTCATAGGAGTTGGGATGAAGAAGTTATCCCACTTTCAAATCAGGTGATTCCAGTTTCCCAGTTTGGGAATAGCACAGCTTCTTCGTCGTTCCAATCAAACCAGGATGAATCACTTTGTGAGAAGCTTGATTTGGATACATAAAGTGGTGGAGAATCACCAGGAAGTTGAATAAATCTCATAGGAGTTGGGATGAAGAAGTTATCCCACTTTCAAATCAGGTGATTCCAGTTTCCCAGTTTGGGAATAGCACAGCTTCTTCGTCGTTCCAATCAAACCAGGATGAATCACTTTGTGAGAAGCTTGATTTGGATACATAAAGTGGTGGAGAATCACCAGGAAGTTGAATAAATCTCATAGGAGTTGGGATGAAGAAGTTATCCCACTTTCAAATCAGGTGATTCCAGTTTCCCAGTTTGGGAATAGCACAGCTTCTTCGTCCTTCCAATCAAACCAGGATGAATCTCTTTGTGAGAAGCTTGATTTGGATACATAAAGTGGTGGAGAATCACCAGGAAGTTGAATAAATCTCATAGGAGTTGGGATGAAGAAGTTATCCCACTTTCAAATCAGGTGATTCCAGTTTCCCAGTTTGGGAATAGCACAGCTTCTTCGTCGTTCCAATCAAACCAGGATGAATCACTTTGTGAGAAGCTTGATTTGGATACATAAAGTGGTGGAGAATCACCAGGAAGTTGAATAAATCTCATAGGAGTTGGGATGAAGAAGTTATCCCACTTTCAAATCAGGTGATTCCAGTTTCCCAGTTTGGGAATAGCACAGCTTCTTCGTCGTTCCAATCAAACCAGGATGAATCACTTTGTGAGAAGCTTGATTTGGATACATAAAGTGGTGGAGAATCACCAGGAAGTTGAATAAATCTCATAGGAGTTGGATGAAGAAGTTATCCCACTTTCAAATCAGGTGATTCCAGTTTCCCAGTTTGGGAATAGCACAGCTTCTTCGTCGTTCCAATCAAACCAGGATGAATCACTTTGTGAGAAGCTTGATTTGGATACATAAAGTGGTGGAGAATCACCAGGAAGTTGAATAAATCTCATAGGAGTTGGGATGAAGAAGTTATCCCACTTTCAAATCAGGTGATTCCAGTTTCCCAGTTTGGGAATAGCACAGCTTCTTCGTCGTTCCAATCAAACCAGGATGAATCACTTTGTGAGAAGCTTGATTTGGATACATAAAGTGGTGGAGAATCACCAGGAAGTTGAATAAATCTCATAGGAGTTGGGATGAAGAAGTTATCCCACTTTCAAATCAGGTGATTCCAGTTTCCCAGTTTGGGAATAGCACAGCTTCTTCGTCGTTCCAATCAAACCAGGATGAATCACTTTGTGAGAAGCTTGATTTGGATACATAAAGTGGTGGAGAATCACCAGGAAGTTGAATAAATCTCATAGGAGTTGGGATGAAGAAGTTATCCCACTTTCAAATCAGGTGATTCCAGTTTCCCAGTTTGGGAATAGCACAGCTTCTTCGTCGTTCCAATCAAACCAGGATGAATCACTTTGTGAGAAGCTTGATTTGGATACATAAAGTGGTGGAGAATCACCAGGAAGTTGAATAAATCTCATAGGAGTTGGGATGAAGAAGTTATCCCACTTTCAAATCAGGTGATTCCAGTTTCCCAGTTTGGGAATAGCACAGCTTCTTCGTCCTTCCAATCAAACCAGGATGAATCTCTTTGTGAGAACCTTTATTTGGATACATAAAGTGGTGGAGAATTATGATTTTAGAGAGTTGAACAGGTATTGAGAGATTTAGAGAAAGATTAAAGTGAGATGAGATGATTTATGAAATGTAGAAGAGAAACATGATGAACTAGAGAGAGAATATGATGAACTCGTGTTTTCCATTAATCAAGACAGAGTTTACAATATATAGAGAGAGACATTAGGGTATTCAGAAGCACTAAGCATGTGAGGTCAAGGATAAGGTTGCTTTAATTTGAATGTAAACCAATGGGGATGATCACACGCTTAAGGCATCTTTGGGTGAGACTCCTTTTGCCTTTACAGCCTGTGCCAGACTGTCAGGATAAGCCGCGGTCACTCTATCCATCCAAACAGTCATATCTTCTATGGTAAATCCCCTTTGGCCGTTTACCTCTCTTACCCGGGTAACTTCTCTCTTGGCCGAGTTATGGATCGACCCGGACAGTACGGACGGTACGGCCAGTACGGCCTCTTGTACGGCCTGGTCGATCCCTAACCTTCCTTCCCTTTGCCTCCACATTCTCACATCCTTAACTCCCTAAGCCATCTTCTCACATATTGATCAACTCATTTCAACACTCCCCCTCAAGCTTAACTTAATAACTTAGTTAAGCTTGGAACCACCATGAGATCTTCCTCATTAAAAACCTCACCAAGGAAAACCCAATGGGACAAAACCTTGATGAGGGAAAAAGAGTGAAGACCTCATGGCAAAAGGGGATCAGCTCCTTGGGGAAAGATCTATGAGCCCCAATCTGGTATGAATGGACTCCATAGTCTTTTGTCTCGCAGCCTTGGTGAACACATCCGCAAGTTGATCCTCACTCCTTGTATAGCATGGCAAGATCACTCCCAAGACAATCATCTGCCTCACCTTGTGGCAATCAACTTCAATGTGTTTGGTTCTCTCATGGAAGACAGAGTTGGTTGCAATGTGTATAGCCGCTTGATTATCACAATGCATAGTCATTGGAGTTCCCTGCTCTATCTCCAAGTGCTTCAAGATTCCTTTGATCCATACCAACTCATTGGTAAGCTTCAGCATTGCTCTATACTCAGCTTCAGCGCTTGAACAAGACACCACCTTCTGCTTCTTACTCTTCCAAGTCACCAAGTTGCCTCCAATGAATGTACAATAGCCAGTGGTTGATCTCCTGTCTGCTCTATCTCCAGCCCAATCCGCATCACAGTATCCCACCACTTCAGTGCTCTTGTTGCATCCCATCCACACTCCAAGGCTTGACGTCCCATTCAGATACAAGAGAAGTCTCTCCACCATGCGCCAGTGATGATCCTTTGGGACTTGCATATGCTGGCTCACTTGGTTCACCGCAAAGCATATGTCTGGTCGTGTGATTGTGAGGTAGATAAGCTTCCCTACTAGCTTCCTGTACAGCTTTGGATCATGAAAGGCCTTGCTGTCTTCAATCTCCCCCTCACGTGGAACCTTGTATCCATCTTCAAGAGGCATCTTTGCTGTCTTGTCTCCTTGTATACCTGCATCTTTCAAAAGATCAAGTGTATACTTCCTTTGGGAAATGAACAATCCTTCCTTAGATCTACACAACTCAATTCCAAGGAAGTATTTCATTTCCCCTAAGTCTTTGATTTCAAACACAGATTTCAAAAACTCCTTTGTGGCTTTTATACCAGCCTTATCACTACCTGTTATGATAATGTCATCAACATATACAAGTAGACAGATGATACCTGAAGGTGTAGTGAGAGTGAAGAGGGTGTGATCCAACTCTGACTTCTTGAACCCACGCCCATTCAGAGTAGTGCTCAGCTTGTTGTACCATGCTCTAGGTGATTGCTTTAACCCATAGATTGCCTTCTTGAGTCTCAATACATTCCCTGGTTTCACCAGATGCTCTAGGCCTGGTGGTGGATGCATATACACTTCATCCTCTAGCTCTCCTTGAAGAAAGGCATTCTTCACATCCATCTGCCAAAGCTCCCACTCAAGGTTCACAGCAAGAGACAATACAATCCTTATTGTATGTAGCTTGGCAACAGGAGCAAAGGTATCAATGTAGTCTTCCCCATATGTTTGAGTGTATCCTCTAGCCACCAGTCTTGTCTTCTTTCTCTCAATGGTTCCATCAGGTAGATACTTAATGGTGAATATCCACTTGCTGGTTACTGCCTTCTTTCCTTTTGGCAACTCACTTTCAAACCAAGTGTCATTCTTTATCATGGCATTTGCTTCATCTCCAACAGATTCCTTCCAATCTTGATGTAGCATTGCTTCTTCATATGATCTTGGTATACTACTTTCATCTAGGCTCATCATGAATGCGCAATGCTCCTTTGGATAACAAGCAAATGAACACACAGCTTGAGAAGGATGCTCCACAGCCTGGGCATTGTAGTACACTCTCGTGTTTACCCAGTTGGAAGCATCTCTCTTCAGCCGTGTGCTTCTCCTTAATGGTACCTCAGCTGGTGCTTGCTCTGGTGCTTCTACTTCAGTAGCTTCCACTCCTCCTTGTTCTGGTAGCTCATTAGGCTCTTCATTACTTGGTTCAGCTCCACCTTGATCAGGATGATCCGCAAAATCTTGATTCTCATCCGGCTCAATTCCATTCCCTCCCTCATGATCAAGGTGAGATGGTTCTTCAGCTTCTTGTCTTTCAGATGACTGATTCTCTGTCGACTCCTGGGACATTCCAATTCCAAGACCTTCTAGTATCTGTCTCAAGCTTGTAGCTCTATCTGAAGGTTGTGAAAGATCCTCCAGCTCTTTCCAATCTTTATCTTCATAGTAGCTCTTCTCTTCAAAGAACTTGACATCTCTTGATACAAGAACTCTCCTTGACTCAGGAACAAAGCACTTGTATCCCTTCTGTGTGGTTGAGTATCCTATCATCATAGCTTTGATACTCTTTGCTTCCAGCTTGTTTCTCATCTCTCCCGGGATAAGAACATAGCTTACACACCCAAACACTCTTAGGTGATCTAGGACTGGCTTGCTGTTGTTGAGAACTTCATAAGGAGCTTTATCTTCCAGGATCTTGGTTGGAATCCTATTGATTAGGTAGCAAGCCGTGATCACAGCATCACTCCAGAATCTCTTTGGCACTCTCATCTGGAACATCATTGATCTAGCCACTTCCATAAGATGTCTGTTCTTCCTCTCAGCCACTCCATTTTGTTGAGGTGTATAAGGGCAACTCGTTTGATGGAGTATCCCATGTTGAGCTAGATGGTTCTTGAATGCATGGCCAGTATACTCTCCACCATTATCAGACCTGAAAATCTTAATCTTGGCATTATACTGGTTAGAAACATATAATTGAAAGTTTCTAAATGCATCTAGAACCCTATCCTTTGTTTTAATTAGTGTTATCCAGGTGTATTTGGATTTCTCATCTATGAATGTGACAAAGTATTTGTAATTGTCCCTAGATAAGCATGGAGCAGTCCATACATCAGAATGAACAAGATCAAAGCATTTATCATAGATAGTAGTAGATCTCTTGAACACAGTCTTACAATGTTTTCCCAAAATACAAGCTTCACACTCATTATTTTTAAACATGACACCTGGTAACATTAAGCTTAAGGCTCTAACATGTGGATGTCCTAGCCTAGAATGCCACAATGCACCTCTACTTAAAACGGAACTCAACAAGCAACTAGAACTAGAAATGAAAGAAAGGTCTTCAAGTAAATAAAGGTCTCCTTTGGTTACTCCTTGCCCAATCAACTTACTGCTTTCAATATCCTGAAATTTCACATCATTAGGACTGAAAATAACATTGCATTGAAGATCATTGGTACACCTCTTAACAGATAATAGATTAGAAGTAAACTCAGGCATGTACAAAGCTTTAGAATCCTTATTAAACAGTTTCAAGTCTCCTACACCTCTAATAGGAATTCTATCACCATTTGCAATCATTACATGTCCATGAGCCGGTTCTATGTTCTTTATAAGGCTATCATCACTTATCATATGGTGTGAAGCACCTGAATCAATAATCAATGGTTTTATTCCTTGAGCAATATGATTCCTAGGTGATTCTTTTACCATTTTCAGTTTATCAATGAGATCAAGCAATGTGGATTCATTTCTAGACATCCTATCAGCAGCAAAGGTTGTATATCTACCTTGTTCATTTCCCATTCTATCAAAGTTTCCTAGCAAGCTATCACAAGTTCTAGGCAACACATGAGCAGTATAAGAATAACCAAGGGCGTTACCAGACTCCTTAAGGGCTTTGATCAAGGCATCAATGTCTGACTTCTTGATCACCTCATGATCCATGTTCTTCACAGCTACTTGGTGGTGAGAGGTTAAGGCTCTTCCTTCACTTTCACCCGCAAGACCAGATGAGCCAGCTCCTGATGCGCCAGCTTCACTTGTCTCTGCAGAAAGGTGAGCTCTTCCCTCTCTCTCCTTGTTGAACTTGGCCGGCTTCAAATGGGGGTGTAGGATCCAGCACTGACTCCTCTTGTGTCCCGGCTTCTTGCAATGGTCACAGTTTCCACTGAACTTCCTTTCCTCTCCACGGTAAGCAGCCTTGTTTGCTTGGATTGCTTCAGCCTTGTTGGACAGAGCCATGTCTCCTTTCCCTCCAAACATACCAAGTGACCCCTCTTCCTTCTGAATCTGCGCACACACTTCCTCCATGGATGGAAGACTCGGCATCCTCAACATGTGCTTGATCACATCATTGAATGGAGGATCTAGTGTCAACAGCAATCCAAACACCTGATCCTGCTCCCTCCTCTCCATGAGTAGCTCTTGATCCGCGGTGCTTGGCCTCAATGATTCAAGCTCAGACCACAAGGATCTATACTTGCCCAAATGCTTGGTGAACTCTTCCCCATCTTGTACCAGTGTGTTGATGGCCTTCTTAATCTCAAACACACGGTTCAGATTGGTAACGTTCCCAAAGTCTTCTGGAGTACCTCCCACAGGTGTTTTGGAGTCTCGCAGTAGCTGTAGGCCTCCAAGAGATGCTCTTCAAGGGACCCTTGTAGCACTGAAAGCACCATCAAGTCTTCTTGAATCCACTTCTTCTCGGCCGCAGCAACTTGATCTCCCACACCCTCATCTCCTTCTCCGTCTTTAGCCACTGGCTTGGTTGCATCATCCGTGATGTGACTCCACAGCCCTAGCCTCCCAATGGCTGTCTTCACCAGCCTTGACCACAACAGGTAGTTACTACCACCCTTCAACGCAACAGGAACCGTAATGACCTTGTAGTTTCCCTCCATCTTGCTTTGTTAGAACCGAAAAGAAAGTATGAAAGAGTATGAACTGAAGCTGAAGAACACTCTAAATCTCAATACCAAAGCCAACCTGGCTCTGATACCATATGATTTTAGAGAGTTGAACAGGTATTGAGAGATTTAGAGAAAGATTAAAGTGAGATGAGATGATTTATGAAATGTAGAAGAGAAACATGATGAACTAGAGAGAGAATATGATGAACTCGTGTTTTCCATTAATCAAGACAGAGTTTACAATATATAGAGAGAGACATTAGGGTATTCAGAAGCACTAAGCATGTGAGGTCAAGGATAAGGTTGCTTTAATTTGAATGTAAACCAATGGGGATGATCACACGCTTAAGGCATCTTTGGGTGAGACTCCTTTTGCCTTTACAGCCTGTGCCAGACTGTCAGGATAAGCCGCGGTCACTCTATCCATCCAAACAGTCATATCTTCTATGGTAAATCCCCTTTGGCCGTTTACCTCTCTTACCCGGGTAACTTCTCTTCTTGGCCGAGTTATGGATCGACCCGGACAGTACGGACGGTACGGCCAGTACGGCCTCTTGTACGGCCTGGTCGATCCCTAACCTTCCTTCCCTTTGCCTCCACATTCTCACATCCTTAACTCCCTAAGCCATCTTCTCACATATTGATCAACTCATTTCAACAGAA
>NW_022610343.1:0-98049 GCF_000309985.2 Brassica rapa | reverse complement strand
TCCTGCAAAACTTTAAGGGTTTTTGCTATACCAAAATGACCCATCAAGCTTCCTCCATGGATTTCCCTGACAAATAATCTCTCAAAGAGCAATTAGGCACACATAAAACGATTGTCATAGAATAAAGAATCCATCATGCCTAAAAAAATATGTCCAGAAGCATACTTAGCACTGATTTATAAGCTTCTTGAAAGTCAGGATCAGATTCATACATTTCTTTAATCTGCTCAAAGCCTAGCAACTTAGCATCAAGAGTAGTTAAGAGGACATACCTTCGGGATAGTGCATCAGCAACTATATTCTCCTTACCTTGTTTGTATTTGATCACATACGGGAAGGTTTCAATGAATTCTACCCATCTAGCATGTCTCTTGCTGAGCTTACTTTGTCCTTTAAGATACTTGAGAGACTCATGGTCGGTGTGAATGACAAACTTCCTTTGGCCAGAGATAATGCTGCCAAGTCTGTAGAGCTCTCACCAAGGCGTAGAGTTCTTTGTCATAAGTGGCATAGTTGAGAGTAGCTCCACTGAGTTTCTCACTGAAGTAAGCAATAAGGTCTTTTATATCCTGCAATCAACACAGCACCAATTCCAATTCCTGAGGCATCCACATTCTATTTCAAATGTTTTAGAAAAATCAGGAAGTATGAGAAGAGGAGATGGAGTAAGCTTCTCTTTAAGGAGTTGGAATGGCGGCTTCCGAGCTTCTCCCACTTGAATCCTACATCCTTCTTGATTATCTCAGTTAGGGGAGCTGCTAGAGTGCTGAAATCCTTCACAAAACGCCTATAGAAACCTGCCAGTCCATGAAAAACTCCTTACTTCTCCCACTGTAGTTGGACTCGGCCACTCTTGTATTGCTTTGATCTTTTCCTGATCCACTTTTACAACCATCTGCACTTACAACAAAACCTAGAAAGACCAAGTTATCTGTGCAAAAAGTGCACTTCTTTAGATTGGCATAGAGCTTTTCTTTTCTCAAAACATCCAAAACAGCCCTAAGATGTTCTATATGATCTTCTAAGCATTTGCTGTAAACTAAGATATCATCAAAGTACACAACAACAAGATGCCTATGAAAGACCTAAGAATATGATTCATCAATCTCATGAATGTACTAGGCGCATTGGTTAATCCAAATGGCATAACTAACCATTCATACAAGCCATGTTTAGTTTTAAATGCAGTTTTCCACTCATCTCCTTCTTTCATCCTAATCTGATGAATCCACTCCACTTTTTCAAGTCTATCTTAGAAAAGATGCAAGAACCATGCAATTCATCAAGCATATCATCTAATCTAGGAATAGGGTGGCGATACTTCACTGTTTATGTTGGTGATTGCTCTACAATCAACACACATGCGCCAGCTCCCATCTTTCTTTGGCACAAGGAGCACTGGAACTGCACAAGGACTCAAACTTTCTCGGATATGACCCTTCTCCATCAGCTCCTCTACTTGTTTCTTGTTTGCAGTTCTTTGGTTTCAACTGGATTGGTCCTGTATGCTGGACGGTTGGGCAGTGTAGAACCAGGTACAAAGTCTATTTGGTGCTCAATCCCACGCACTGGAGGCAATCCAATGGGGCTATCTTCTGGAAACACATCTGCATACTCCTGTAAAAAGAGAAACTAGTTCACTCGGATGATCCGGTGTGTGATCAGTAACTGTTAGAAGAGTCCCTTTAAACCTAAACAAGATAATAGAATTTTGTGAGTAGAGAATCTTTTGATATCTCCCTGTTTGGCATAGAGGCTGTGATGCTTGGCATGATCAGGTTTGAGATCAATCTCTTTCGCTTTCTTTTTCTGAAGTTGGATTTGATCTTCATGAACCCCTTTAGGAGATAAAGGCACCAGCACAGTCTTCTTTCCGTTGAATTCAAAAGAATGTTTGGTTGGTGAAGCCATCATGATTCACCACGTCTATCATACTGCCAGGGTCTTCCAAGGAGTATATGACTGGCTTCCATTGGCAACACATCACACAAGACTTCATCTTCATATCTACCAATGGCTATAGGAACACCAGTACTTGAGTAGACACTTTCATCTCGCCCTCTTCATTGAGCCACTGCAATCTGTAGGGTCTTGGGTGTTCTGAATCTTCAAACCCAATTTCTTCACCATAGTCTCACTAGCTACATTGACACAACTTCCTCCATCAATAATGAGACTGCACACCTTTCCCTGAACCATACACCTTGTGTAGAATAGATTCTCTCGCTGCTCAAACTCTCCATTCTTGGCTTGCACGTTCAAGAGCCTTCTTGTCACCAACAATCTTCCTTTCTTCACGGGTTCTACTTCACTTTCTTCTTCAGACTCCTCATGATCAGAACCAAACTTCTCTTCCTCTGATTCATACTCTCCATTCTCAAGAAGAAATCATAATCTTTTTGTTGGTGCATTCATTAGCATAATGCCCACGCCCTTGACATTTGAAGCACTTAACATCTCTAGTTCTTGAACTAGTAATTTCAGCAGCTTTGCCTTTGTCTTTGCTGTATATGCTGCTCGGCTTAGTCTCTTCTTCTGCTGAGGCTTGCTATCCTTCAGATAGGATGTTTTCTCTTCTTTAGAGTGGTGGAACTTAGACGATCCATAGCTGCGTGAGTTACCCTTCCTCTGAGCTGCTGCTCCACTAGAATAGCTTTGTGCAACATCTCTTCTATTTCCACATAGTGTTGCATCTCCACATTGTCTTGTATCTCACGGTTAAGCCCTCCAAGAAACCTTGCCATAGTGGCTTCTCTATCCTCCAAGATACTAGCTCTCAACATCAGCAACTCCATGTCTTGATAGTATTCTTCAACAGTTCGTGTTCCTTGGGTAAGTCTTCGCAGCTTTTGATGTAGGTCTCGGTGATAGTGACTTGGAACAAACCGTTTGCGCATGAGTGACTTCATCTCGTGCCATGAATCAACCGGATTCTCTTGGTTAAGCCGTCTAGTAGTTACAAGTTGATCCCACCAACTCAACGCATAATCATAGAATTCAGTTGCTGCAATCTTGATCCTTTGGCATTGGAGTAGTGTTGGCAATTGAAGACAAGCTCGATCTTCTTTTCCCATTCCAAGTAGGCATCTGGATCCACCTTGCCATGGAAGGGTGGAATCTTAAGCTTAAGTCCTGAAAGCTTGTCTTTGCGTGACCCCCTTCCATCATGTTCACGCCTTGATCTTCCTCTGCTCAGTTCAGAAGAAGAACTACTGCGCTCAGTTGGGTTGTGCTCAGTTCTATTGCGCGAGTAGTAGTTGTCGGTCTCTTGTGAACCCGCATGCTCTTGCCGTACTGGAGTAGGCCGGTTCCTTCTAGACTCATTGCTATGTCCCTGGCCAGTAGCTTGCCTCAACTCTTGTCTCATCTCCTCACGTAATTCCTTCATGCTAGCCTTAAGCATATCAGCCATAGTAGAGATCATGGTCTGATTCATTTGCTCGGTCATTTGATCTCTCAGCATCTTGTTCTTTCTTACTAGCTCGGCTTCTTCTTCTGATTCTTTCCCCATTGGTACCTAGAATCAAAAACAACACTCAACCAGTCAATAGTTCCAATGAACTGATCGTAATTAGTAGATGATTAAGAGATTTAAAAATGAAAAATACTGGCGCTAAAAGAAAACTTGATTATCAAGCAATGGAGGATTCAAATCGACAACTTGAAAATCACAATAGAAACGCGATCAGGGTAGGTTTGTTAATCAGATTTCGACGACACACAAGTAGATCTAGTTGTTATAGGTGATTTAAACAGATCACACGATCAATCAGATTCAAACAAAAGATCAAATCTAGAATATGAATCGATAACAATCGGATCTAAAAGAGCGAAACCTAGATCTATCAATTTCAAACTTTTAACAATTAGATCGACACAAATTGATTAGATCACACACTCAAACGACCACGGATCACAGATCAATCAATGGATATTGCGAGACAAAGAACAGATCAGTTGAAACAAAACGGATCGATCTAAAAACTGATCAAGAAGATGAACAGGTTAAATCGAAACAAAAGAGAAACGAGTACTTCCCTAACCAGAGATGCTCTGATACCACATAATACGTCCCTAGATTGCTTCTCTGGATAGTATGGGATAGATCCTTGCTAGAACGAATCAAAGACTCAAGCTCTACAAGGTTGTGGATCGATTGGTGACACAAGAGGCTGCGGAAAGGCTCCTTGATACTCCTAAGTGACTAGATCGGATATGACACACCGAGATAGACACTCTTGGGTTGCTGGATACTACACACCAACAAGAACACTCAACAACTCGCGGACAAGCAGTAGAGAGAACAAAGAAAGGTTTGATAAAAAGATAATTGATATTCATAAAGGGGTTCAAAGCACACTTATATAAGAGAAGTTGGAACAGACTCCAAGCTTCTCGAAAACTATCAAGAGAGTAAAAGCACACGCTCTCTTGGAAATAGAAACAAAAGACAAGTTTGAAAACATGAAATGAAAGACATAATATAACATAAGGTTGATCCGGGATGAGGTTGGATCGAGATCATCATCTAAGGGTTTTGAGAAGCAAATCTATGGCCTCGTTAAAAACCTATCTTTGGAAAACCCATTGGGACAAAACCAAAGATAGGGAAAAAGAGCACACATAGATTGCTTGCTTAGTTGATGATCAGCTTGATGGTGAAGTTGCTTGAATGGTGATAAGTGTGTCTTGGTTGATCAAGCTTCTACCAAGACATTCCTCTTGCTTCCATGACCTCTTAACCAATCCTCCAATAACTTGCGTGAGCTTCCTTGATCTTGATCGAGTCATAGGTCCTTTAGGCAAGGCTAGATCATCTCCATCAGTCGGCTTATCCAGATCCTCATCATCTCCATTAGATAGTTGGTCCATGATCACATCACAAGTAGTATTCAGACCTGATGAAGTTGAGTTCCAAGATTTGAAGACTGGGAGAGTCATTGGCAGAGGAGACAGCAAAAATCAGCTATACCACCTCGACTTGGCTAAGACCTCTAATCCCTTTAATTCTATGTGCTTGAGTAGTACTGCTGAGAAGATTGATAGTATTACTTGGCATGCTAGATTAGGACATCCTCATGTTCGTGCCATTGAGTTGATAATCCCTAATATGTCATTCAATCACTTGGATTGTGAAGCATGCATATTAGGAAAGCATTGTAGGACTGTTTTCCCAACATCCAAGACTACTTATGAGCATTGCTTTGATCTAGTTCACTCGGATGTGTGGACCGCTCCATGCATGTCTAGAGACAGCCATAAATACTTTGTGACATTCATTGATGAGAAGTCTAAGTATACATGGCTCACATTGCTTCCATCTAAAGATAAGGTGCTAGAAGCGTTTATGAACTTCCAAGCATATGTATCTAATCAATACAATGCTACTGTGAAGGTACTGAGATCAGACAACGGAGGTGAGTACATCAGCAATGCCTTCAAGAGTCATCTAGCCAAGCATGGGATTGTGCATCAGACCAGTTGTCCCTACACACCACAGCAGAATGGTGTAGCTGAGAGGAAGAATAGGCACTTGATGGAGGTTGCTAGGTCGATGATGTTTCATGCAAATGTCCCAAAAAGATTTTGGGGAGATGCTGTTCAGACTGCTTGCTACCTCATCAACCGGGTCCCAACCAAGATACTGAAGAATCTATCTCCATTTGAGGTGCTGAATAAGAGCAAGCCTTTTATTGATCACCTACGAGTATTTGGGTGTGTATGCTATGTCATGACTCCAGGAGAACAGAGAAACAAGCTGGAGGCAAAGAGTACTAAGGCAATGTTTATTGGATACTCTATCACTCAGAAGGGATACAAGTGCTATGATCCTGAAGCAAGGAGAGTGATGGTATCTAGAGAAGTGAAATTTATTGAATCCAAAGGGTATTATGAAGAAAAGGAGTGGGAAAATCTGAAGGATTTGTCTCAAGCTCCATCTGATAGAGCAACAACACTGAGGGTGCTGTTGGAGAAGCTAGGGATAGGGTTATCCCAGGATCAGGAATCTGGAAGAAGAGAGTCTTCCAATCCTACTAGTGAAGCTGAAAGAACAACTCCTCTTGATCATGAGAGGGGGAATGGAACTGAATCTCATGAGCAAGTGCACAATCAAGAAGATTCAGGCCAGCATAATCAAGAGGTGACACAGGAAGTAGAGAGTGGTGCTCAGTCTAGTAGAGATGGGCAAAGAGAGTCTACTGGCTCAGATGAGAGTGGTACTCAGTCTAGTGGAGATTGGGAAGTAGATCCTGATGGGTCAAATGAGAGTGGTGCTCAATCAGGTGAAGATAGGCAAGAAACACAAGACGAACAAGTTCAGGAGCTAAGGAGGAGCACAAGGGTGAAGAGAGATGCTTCCAACTGGGTAAACACGAGAGTGTACTACAATGCCCAGGCTGTGGAGCATCCTTCTCAAGCTATGTGTTCCTTTGCAGAGTTTCCGGACGAGCATATAGCCTTCACAGTAAGCTTGGATGAGAGCTATATTCCAAGAACTTATGAAGAAGCTATGGCTTTAAAGGAGTGGAGAGATTCAGTTGCTGATGAGTCCGGAGCCATGATTAAGAATGAAACATGGTATGAGAGTGAGCTGCCTAAAGGGAAGAAGGCAGTGACTAGTAAATGGGTGTTCACAATCAAGTTTCATCCTGATGGAAGAATAGAGAGGCGCAAGACTAGGTTGGTGGCAAGAGGGTTTACTCAGACATATGGTGAGGACTATGTTGAGACCTTTGCTCCTGTGGCTAAACTTCACACTATCAGAATTGTATTATCTTTAGCTGTGAATCTTGAGTGGGATTTGTGGCAAATGGATGTGAAGAATGCATTCCTTCAAGGAGAGTTGGAAGATGAAGTATACATGCATCCACCACCAGGTCTTGAACATCTAGTAAAGAAGGGTAATGTGTTGAGGTTGAGGAAAGCTATCTATGGTCTCAAGCAGTCTCCAAGGGCGTGGTACAACAAGTTGAGTACTACACTGAATGGGAGAGGGTTCAGGAAGTCAGAATTGGATCACACTCTCTTTACCCTGACCACCTCATCTGGTATTGTGGTATTGCTTGTGTATGTGGATGATATCATCATCACAGGCAGTGATAAGGAAGGCATCAAAGCTACAAAGGAGTATCTCAAGGCAAGCTTTGAGATTAAAGACTTGGGGGAAATGAAGTATTTTCTTGGGATTGAGATATGCAGATCAAAGGAAGGATTGTTTATGTCTCAAAGGAAGTATGTGATTGACCTATTGAAGGGAGCAGATGCGTATGGAGGAAAGACAGCCAAGATGCCAATGGAGGATGGGTACAAGGTTCCACGTGAGGGGGAGATTGAGGATAGCAAGCCATTCCATGATCCTAAGCTGTATAGGAAGCTAGTGGGGAAGTTGATTTATCTTACCATTACTAGACCTGATGTGTGCTTTGCGGTGAATCAAGTCAGTCAACACATGCAAGTTCCTAAGGAGCACCACTGGCGGATGGTGGAAAGGATCTTGATGTATCTGAATGGAACTACTGGTCTTGGAGTATGGATGGGATGTAACAGGAGTACTGAGGTTGTAGGATATTGTGATGCGGATTGGGCTGGTGATAGATCAGACAGGAGATCAACCACAGGCTATTGCACATTCATTGGAGGCAACTTGGTAACTTGGAAGAGCAAGAAGCAGAAGGTAGTGTCATGTTCAAGTGCAGAAGCCGAGTATAGAGCCATGCTGAAGCTCACCAACGAGTTGGTATGGATCAAAGGCATCTTGAAACACTTGGAGATTGATCAAGCAACTCCAATGACAATGCATTGTGACAATCAAGCTGCCATCCACATTGCATCCAACTCGGTGTTTCACGAGAGGACCAAGCACATTGAAGTTGATTGTCACAAGGTGAGGCAGATGATTGTGCTAGGGGTGATCTTGCCATGCTACACAAGGAGTGAAGATCAGCTAGCGGATGTGTTCACCAAGGCTGCAAGACAGAAGACAATGGAGTCCATTCACATCAGGTTGGGCCTCATTGATCTTGGGAAGAGAAGGAGCTAATCCCCTTAGCTGCAAGGTCTTAACTCTTTTTCCCTCATCAGAGTTTTATCCCATTGGGTTTTCTTTGGTGAGGTTTTTAATGAGGAAGATCTTGTGGCTTTCCAAGCTTAGGCTTTCACAAAGCTAAGCTTGAGGGGGAGTGTTGAGTTGAGTTAAGCATATAAGTGAGAAGAGAAGAGGAGTTGAGGAGATGAAGAGATGAGGCAGAGTGGAGTTTAGAGAGAGTATGGTACGGACGTCCGTACAAGGCCGTACAAGCCGTACAGTCCGTACCATCCAAGCCTTGACCAAAACTTACCATGCATTGCCCAAGTGAAATGGTAAACGCGGAAGAGTTACTCAAGAGGAGAAGGATCAGAACGTGAGAGGATAAGGGAAGAGCATGCCAGGCTGTGACAGGCTGTAAGGAGAGGAAGCATGCGAGTCCTCTTATCCGTCCATCTCTAAAGCAACCTTTGACTCCACATGCTTCAATAGTGCCCATTTCGAGTTTTGGAAACCCTTGTAGCTCTCATATAAATATGTAACCTCACTCATTAATAAAGTTATGGAGTTTTGAGTCTCTCTCTCTTAAATCTCTCTCTTGTTCTTAATCTCCAATCTCCTTAATTCTCAGATTAGACTTAATCACTCTTTAAATCACCAAATCTAATATGAATCACTTTGTGAAAAGCTTTATTTGGATACATAAAGTGGTGGAGAATCACCAGGAAGTTGAATAAATCTCATAGGAGTTGGCGAAAAGAAGTTATCCCACTTTCAAATCAGGTGATTCCAGTTTCCCAGTTTGGGAATAGGACAGCTTCTCTGTCGTTCAAATCAAACCAGGATGAATCACTTTGTGAGAAGCTTGATTTGGATACATAAAGTGGTGGAGAATCACCAGGAAGTTGAATAAATCTCATAGGAGTTGGCATGAAGAAGTTATCCCACTTTCAAATCAGGTGATTCCAGTTTCCCAGTTTGGGAATAGCACAGCTTCTTCGTCGTTCCAATCAAACCAGGATGAATCACTTTGTGAGAAGCTTGATTTGAATACATAAAGTGGTGTAGAATCACCAGGAAGTTGAATAAATCTCATAGGAGTTGGGATGAAGAAGTTACCCCACTTTCAAATCAGGTGATTCCAGTTTCCCAGTTTGGGAATAGCACAGCTTCTTCGTCGTTCCATTCAAACCAGCATGAATCACTTTGTGAGAAGCTTGATTTGGATACATAAAGTGGTGGAGAATCACCAGGAAGTTGAATAAATCACATAGGAGTTGGCGTGAAGAAGTTATCCCACTTTCAAATCAGGTGATTCCAGTTTCCCAGTTTGGGAATAGCACAGCTTCATCGTCGTTCAAATCAAACCAGGATGAATCACTTTGTGAGAAGCTTTATTTGGATACATAAAGTGGTGGAGAATCACCAGGAAGTTGAATAAATCTCATAGGAGTTGGCGAAAAGAAGTTATCCCACTTTCAAATCAGGTGATTCCAGTTTCCCAGTTTGGGAATAGGACAGCTTCTCTGTCGTTCAATCAAACCAGGATGAATCACTTTGTGAGAAGCTTGATTTGGATACATAAAGTGGTGGAGAATCACCAGGAAGTTGAATAAATCTCATAGGAGTTGGCATGAAGAAGTTATCCCACTTTCAAATCAGGTGATTCCAGTTTCCCAGTTTGGGAATAAGCACAGCTTTTTCGTCGTTCCAATCAAACCAGGATGAATCACTTTGTGAGAAGCTTGATTTGAATACATAAAGTGGTGTAGAATCACCAGGAAGTTGAATAAATCTCATAGGAGTTGGGATGAAGAAGTTATCCCACTTTCAAATCAGGTGATTCCAGTTTCCCAGTTTGGGAATAGCACAGCTTCTTCGTCGTTCCATTCAAACCAGGATGAATCACTTTGTGAGAAGCTTGATTTGGATACATAAAGTGGTGGAGAATACCCAGGAAGTTGAATAAATCTCATAGGAGTTGGCATGAAGAAGTTATCCCACTTTCAAATCAGGTGATTCCAGTTTCCCAGTTTGGGAATAGAACAGCTTCATCGTCGTTCAAATCAAACCAGGATGAATCACTTTGTGAGAAGCTTGATTTGGATACATAAAGTGGTGGAGAATCACCAGGAAGTTGAATAAATCTCATAGGAGTTGGCAAAAAGAAGTTATCCCACTTTCAAATCAGGTGATTCCAGTTTCCCAGTTTTGGAATAGCACAGCTTCTTCGTGTTCCAATCAAACCAGGATGAATCACTTTGTGAGAAGCTTGATTTGGATACATAAAGTGGTGGAGAATCACCAGGAAGTTGAATAAATCACATAGGAGTTGGCGTGAAGAAGTTATCCCACTTTCAAATCAGGTGATTCCAGTTTCCCAGTTTGGGAATAGCACAGCTTCATCGTCGTTCAAATCAAACCAGGATGAATCACTTTGTGAAAGCTTTATTTGGATACATAAAGTGGTGGAGAATCACCAGGAAGTTGAATAAATCTCATAGGAGTTGGCGAAAAGAAGTTATCCCACTTTCAAATCAGGTGATTCCAGTTTCCCAGTTTGGGAATAGGACAGCTTCTCTGTCGTTCAAATCAAACCAGGATGAATCACTTTGTGAGAAGCTTGATTTGGATACATAAAGTGGTGGAGAATCACCAGGAAGTTGAATAAATCTCATAGGAGTTGGCATGAAGAAGTTATCCCACTTTCAAATCAGGTGATTCCAGTTTCCCAGTTTGGGAATAGCACAGCTTCTTCGTCGTTCCAATCAAACCAGGATGAATCACTTTGTGAGAAGCTTGATTTGGATACATAAAGTGGTGTAGAATCACCAGGAAGTTGAATAAATCTCATAGGAGTTGGGATGAAGAAGTTATCCCACTTTCAAATCAGGTGATTCCAGTTTCCCAGTTTGGGAATAGCACAGCTTCTTCGTCGTTCCAATCAAACCAGGATGAATCACTTTGTGAGAAGCTTGATTTGGATACATAAAGTGGTGGAGAATCACCAGGAAGTTGAATAAATCTCATAGGAGTTGGCGAAAAGAAGTTATCCCACTTTCAAATCAGGTGATTCCAGTTTCCCAGTTTGGGAATACCACAGCTTCTTCGTCGTTCCAATCAAACCAGGATGAATCACTTTGTGAGAAGCTTGATTTGGATACATAAAGTGGTGGAGAATCACCAGGAAGTTGAATAAATCTCATAGGAGTTGGGATGAAGAAGTTATCCCACTTTCAAATCAAGTGATTCCAGTTTCCCAGTTTGGGAATAGCACAGCTTCTTTGTCGATCCAATCAAACCAGGATGAATCACTTTGTGAGAAGCTTGATTTGGATACATAAAGTGGTTGAGAATCACCAGGTAGTTGAATAAATCTCATAGGAGTTGGCGAAAAAAAGTTATCCCACTTTCAAATCAGGTGATTCCAGTTTCCCAGTTTGGGAATACCACAGCTTCTTCGTCGTTCCAATCAAACCAGGATGAATCACTTTGTGAGAAGCTTGATTTGGATACATAAAGTGGTGGAGAATCACCAGGAAGTTGAATAAATCTCATAGGAGTTGGTATGAAGAAGTTATCTCACTTTCTAATCAGGTGATTCAAGTTTCCCAGTTTGGGAATAGCACAGCTTCATCGTCGTTCCAATCAAACCAGGATGAGTCACTTTGTGAGAAGCTTGATTTGGATATATAAAGTGGTGGAGAATCACCAGGAAGTTGAATAAATCTCATAGGAGTTGGCGAAAAGATGTTATCCCACTTTCAAATCAGGTGATTCCAGTTTCCCAGTTTGGGAATAGGACAGCTTTTCTGTCGTTCCAATCAAACCAGGATGAATCTCTTTGTCAGAAGCTTGATTTGGATACATAAAGTGGTGGAGAATCACCAGGAAGTTGAATAAATCTCATAGGAGTTGGCATGAAGAAGTTATCCCACTTTCAAATCAGGTGATTCCAGTTTCCCAGTTTGGGAATAGCACAGCTTCTTCGTCGTTCCAATCAAACCAGGATGAATCACTTTGTGAGAAGCTTGATTTGGATACATAAAGTGGTGGAGAATCACCAGGAAGTTGAATAAATCTCATAGGAGTTGGGATGAAGAAGTTATCCCACTTTCAAATCAGGTGATTCCAGTTTCCCAGTTTGGGAATAGCACAGCTTCTTCGTCGTTCCAATCAAACCAGGATGAATCACTTTGTAAGAAGCTTGATTTGGATACATAAAGTGGTGGAGAATCACCAGGAAGTTGAATAAATCTCATAGGAGTTGGCATGAAGAAGTTATCCCACTTTCAAATCAGGTGATTCCAGTTTCCCAGTTTGGGAATAGCACAGCTTCATCGTCGTTCAATCAAACCAGGATGAATCACTTTGTGAGAAGCTTGATTTGGATACATAAAGTGGTGGAGAATCACCAGGAAGTTGAATAAATCTCATAGGAGTTGGCGTGAAGAAGTTATCCCACTTTCAAATCAGGTGATTCCAGTTTCCCAGTTTGGGAATAGCACAGCTTCATCGTCGTTCAATCAAACCAGGATGAATCACTTTGTGAGAAGCTTGATTTGGATACATAAAGTGGTGGAGAATCACCAGGAAGTTGAATAAATCTCATAGGAGTTGGCGAAAAGAAGTTATCCCACTTTCAAATCAGGTGATTCCAGTTTCCCAGTTTGGGAATAGGACAGCTTCTCGTCGTTCCAATCAAACCAGGATGAATCACTTTGTGAGAAGCTTGATTTGGATACATAAAGTGGTGGAGAATCACCAGGAAGTTGAATAAATCTCATAGGAGTTGGCATGAAGAAGTTATCCCACTTTCAAATCAGGTGATTCCAGTTTCCCAGTTTGGGAATAGCACAGCTTCTTCGTCGTTCCAATCAAACCAGGATGAATCACTTTGTGAGAAGCTTGATTTGGATACATAAAGTGGTGGAGAATCACCAGGAAGTTGAATAAATCTCATAGGAGTTGGCATGAAGAAGTTATCCCACTTTCAAATCAGGTGATTCCAGTTTCCCAGTTTGGGAATAGCACAGCTTCTTCGTCGTTCCAATCAAACCAGGATGAATCACTTTGTGAGAAGCTTGATTTGGATACATAAAGTGGTGGAGAATCACCAGGAAGTTGAATAAATCTCATAGGAGTTGGGATGAAGAAGTTATCCCACTTTCAAATCAGGTGATTCCAGTTTCCCAGTTTGGGAATAGCACAGCTTCTTCGTCGTTCCAATCAAACCAGGATGAATCACTTTGTGAGAAGCTTGATTTGGATACATAAAGTGGTGGAGAATCACCAGGAAGTTGAATAAATCTCATAGGAGTTGGCATGAAGAAGTTATCCCACTTTCAAATCAGGTGATTCCAGTTTCCCAGTTTGGGAATAGCACAGCTTCATCGTCGTTCAAATCAAACCAGGATGAATAACTTTGTGAGAAGCTTGATTTGGATACATAAAGTGGTGGAGAATCACCAGGAAGTTGAATAAATCTCATAGGAGTTGGCGTGAAGAAGTTATCCCACTTTCAAATCAGGTGATTCCAGTTTCCCAGTTTGGGAATAGCACAGCTTCATCGTCGTTCCAGTCAAACCAGGATGAATCACTTTGTGAGAAGCTTGATTTGGATACATAAAATGGTGGAGAATCACCAGGAAGTTGAATAAATCTCATAGGAGTTGGCGAAAAGAAGTTATCCCACTTTCAAATAAAGTGATTCCAGTTTCCCAGTTTGGGAATAGGACAGCTTCTCGTCGTTCAATCAAACCAGGATGAATCACTTTGTGAGAAGCTTGATTTGGATACATAAAGTGGTGGAGAATCACCAGGAAGTTGAATAAATCTCATAGGAGTTGGCATGAAGATGTTATCCCACTTTCAAATCAGGTGATTCCAGTTTCCCAGTTTGGGAATAGCACAGCTTCTTCGTCGTTCCAATCAAACCAGGATGAATCACTTTGTGAGAAGCTTGATTTGGATACATAAAGTGGTGGAGAATCACCAGGAAGTTGAATAAATCTCATAGGAGTTGGGATGAAGAAGTTGTTGAGATGAGCTGAGGAATATAAGGAGAGTTGTTCAGGGTTGAAGAGGTTGTGATGTGGAGAAGAGGAGAAGGATTGGCCTTAGGGAGAACCGTCCGTACCGGTCCGTACAGGTCCGTACCATGGCCGTACGGCCGTACAGACGGTATCGACCATGCGGTAAAGAAATGTTACCGCGAGAAGAAGTTCACGGTCTGATCACGTTTTGCCTTGACCAAAGAAGGCATATGACCGTTTATGGATAGAGGAAGAGCGTCTCTACAGGCTGGCACAGGCTGGAAGGATAAGGTTCACTTTTAGCATAGTGACCACGCGTGTGGAGAGGCTCATTGGTCCGGTTCAAATTAAAGGCTCCCTTAGACTTGACCTCACATGCTTAGTCTCTTCTTAAACCTAGATAACACTCCTATATATTGTAAACACTCTCTCATTAATGGATTAATGCGAATATGTTACTCTCTCTCTAGTCTCTCTCTTGTTCATCATGGATCATACATAAATCTCCCCATTTCTTTCACAATCTCTCTAAACTTCTCTTAATCTCTTACCAAATCTCTCTTAATCTCTCAATACCTATTCTACTCTCTAATCTCATATGGTATCAGAGCCAGGTTGGCTTTGGTATTGAGAGATCCTTGTTCCTTTCTTTACATTTGCGAGTTTGTTCTTGTGTGATAAAGAAGAGGAGATGGAGACGACCAACTTTAGCAAACTGGTGACGGTTCCGGTTGCACTGAAGGGAGGCTCGAACTACTTGATGTGGTCCCAGTTGGTGAGGACTACCATTGGAAGGCTAGGGCTGTGGAACCACATCACAGATGATGGTCCGGAGCCAGTGGCCAAAGAAGATGAAGAAGAAGGCGACGGGAAGACTCTTGCGGTAGCTGAAGCAAAGAGATGGGTCCAAGAGGATTTGATGGTGCTGTCTGTGCTCCATGCCTCCCTGGAGCTCCCCATACTTGAAGCTTACGTGCACTTTGAGACTCCTAAGCGCCTTTGGGACATGCTCCATAAGAGGTATGGAAACAAGTCCAACATAAGTCGGGTGTTTGATCTGAAGCAAACCATCAGTGTCTTGAGGCAAGATGGAGAAGATCTCACCAAGCACATGGGGAAGTTTGGAGCTTTGTGGTCCGAACTTGAGAGTCTTAGACCCAACACAACTGATGAGGAATCGCTCATTGAGAGGAGAGAGCAAGATCAGGTGTTTGGGCTATTGATGACTCTAGATGAAAGCTACCAGGATGTGATCAAGCATATCCTGAGATCACCTACTCTCCCATCCATGGAGGAGGTATGCGCACAACTTCAGAAGGAGGAAGGCTCTCTTGGGTTGTTTGGAGGCAAGAAGGGAATGTCCACGGCTCATAAAGCAGAAGAGGCGCAAGCAAACAAGGCAGCGTACCGTGGAGATGGAAGGAAGTATGAGAAGTATGAGGGAAGCTGTGAGCATTGCAAGCGGCAGGGGCATAAGAAGAGTCAGTGCTGGATCCTACATCCACACCTCAGGCCTAGCAAGTTCAACAAGGATAGAGAAGCTAAGGCTCACCTTTCTGCTGAAGCAAGTGGTGCCGGCTCATCAGGGGCTAGTCCAAATGTCAAGGCGGGTGAAAGTGAAGGCAGAGCTCTAACTTCTCAGGAGGTGATCACCAAGGCTGACTTTGAGGCTTTCATCCGAGCCCTCAAGGAGTCTGGTAAAATGCTAGGCAACACTCTTGGATACTCATACTCTGCTCATACATTACCTAGTATCTCTGATAAACTGTTAGACATTTTTAAAATCTCATGTACTGCCACTGCTCATACTAGCATAACTGATAGATTGTTAGGAGTAGTTAAGAGCCTGAAAGCTGAAAATGAAACATCTAGAACCAAGACTGCTAGGAGCTTGCATAAACCATTGATAATTGACTCTGGTGCATCTCATCACATGATTAGTGATAACAATCTGATAAAAGACATAGAACCTGCCCTTGGACATGTTATGATTGCAAATGGAGATAGAATTCCCATTAGGGGCATTGGTAAACTGAACTTGTTTAATAAGGATTCAAAAGCTTTTTACATGCCTGAGTTCACCTCTAATCTTTTATCAGTTAAGAAATGCACTACTGATCTTCAATGCAATGTTATTTTCAGTCCTAATGATGTTAAGTTTCAGGATATTAAGAGCAGTAAGTTGATTGGGCAAGGAGCAACCAAGGGGGATCTTTACATGATTGAAGACCTTGCACCTATTTCTAGTTCTTGTTTCTCGTTTAGTTCTGTTTCTTCCTTAAGTACTGATGCTCTGTGGCATGCTAGGCTAGGACATCCACATGTTAGGGCCTTAAGCATTATGTTACCAGGTGTCATGTTTAAAAATAATGATTGTGAGGCATGTATTTTGGGCAAACATTGTAAGACTGTTTTTCAGAGATCATCTACTCTTTATGCAAACTGCTTTGATTTAATTCACTCTGATGTTTGGACGGCACCTTGCTTATCTAGGGATGATTACAAGTATTATGTCACATTCATTGATGAAAAATCCAAATACACCTGGTTAACATTGATTAAAACTAAAGATAGGGTCCTTGATGCATTTAAAAATTTTCAAGCCTATGTGACTAACCAATATCATGCCAAGATTAAGATTTTCAGGTCTGATAATGGTGGGGAGTATACTGGGCATGCATTTCGTGATCACCTTGCTCAACATGGGATTCTTCACCAGACTAGCTGCCCATACACTCCACAGCAGAATGGAGTTGCGGAAAGGAAGAACAGACATCTCATGGAGGTGTCCCGGTCCATGATGTTCCACAAAGGGGTTCCCAAGAGGTATTGGAGTGATGCTGTGATGACTGCGTGCTACCTGATCAACAGGATACCAACCAGGATCTTGGCAGATCAATCTCCATTTGAGGTACTCAACAAGAGCAGGCCAGTCTTGGATCACCTGAGGACCTTTGGATGCGTGTGTTATGTTCTTGTACCAGGCGAGCAGAGAAACAAACTAGAAGCAAAGAGCACCAAGGCTATGATGATTGGGTATTCCACTTCACAGAAGGGATACAAATGCTATGATCCTACAGCTAGGAGAGTCCTAGTGTCAAGGGATGTCAGATTCATGGAAGACAAAGGATACTATGATGAGCAGACATGGGAAGACTTGGAGGATCTCTCCCAGCCATCAGAAAGAGCTGCTTGCTTGAGAAACATCCTAGAGGGGCTCGGAATTGGAGTGTCCCAGGATCAGAGTAGGCGTCCAGAACCTACTCCAGCTGCAGCAGAAGAACCATCCCACTTTGCACATGAGGGGGGAAGTGAATCAGTATCTGAACTAGAGGACCAAGGCTTAGAAGAGGCCGGTGAGCTAGGAAACAGAGGAACTGATTCTCCTGTCCAAAGTGGAGAAGGATCAGCAAGGAGAACTGAATGAAGAAGATCAGAGACAAGGAGAGGCTAGAGCTGAAGCTGAAGAACAGACTGAAGCAGTGACTCCACAAGTAGAAGAAGAACAAGAGATGGCACAAGAAGGGCCAGTGTTGAGAAGGAGTACAAGGCTGAGGAAGGATCCTTCCAGTTGGGTAAACACGAGAGTGTACTACAATGCCCAAGCTGTGAAGCATCCTACTCAGGCTGTGTGTTCCTTTGCTCAATATCCAGAAGCACATTGTGCATTTATGGTAAACTTAGATAAGAATCACATTCCAAGAAGCTATGAAGAGGCAATGGAAGATAAGGAATGGAAGGAATCAGTAGGAGCTGAGGCAGGAGCTATGATAAAGAATGACACATGGTATGAGAGTGAACTACCAAAAGGGAAGAAGGCTGTGTCTAGTAGATGGATCTTTACAGTCAAGTACAAGGCTGATGGGTCGATTGAGAGGAAGAAGACTAGACTGGTAGCAAGAGGGTTCACTCAGACTTATGGAGAAGACTACATTGATACATTTGCTCCAGTTGCAAAGCTACACACCATTCGAATAGTCCTATCAGTGGCTACTAACCTTGGGTGGGATCTTTGGCAGATGGATGTTAAGAATGCATTTCTCCAAGGAGAGTTAGAAGATGAAGTTTACATGCTACCACCTCCGGGCCTAGAAGGGATGGTGAAACCAGGGAATGTGCTGAGATTGAAGAAGGCCATCTATGGGTTAAAGCAATCACCAAGGGCATGGTATCACAAGCTGAGCACAACTCTAAATGGAAGAGGTTTCAGGAAATCAGAGCTTGATCACACTCTCTTCACTCTTACTACACCTGCTGGCATTGTTGTGCTTCTTGTATATGTGGATGACATAGTTATCACAGGCAGTGATAAGGTGGGAATCAAGGAGACCAAGGAGTTTCTGAAATCTGTGTTTGACATCAAAGACTTGGGAGAAATGAAGTACTTCCTTGGAATTGAGCTGTGCAGATCAGAAGAAGGGTTGTTCATCTCACAAAGGAAGTATATCTTGGATCTGTTGAAGGAGGCTGGTGCGTATGGAGGAAAGACAGCCAAGATGCCCATGGAGGATGGGTATAAAGCTCCACGTGAGGGGGAGCTAGAAGATAGTAAGCTATTTCATGATCCAAAGCTATACAGGAAGCTTGTGGGGAAGCTGATCTATCTAACCATCACTAGGCCAGACATCTGTTTTGCTGTGAACCAAGTGAGTCAGCATATGCAAGCTCCAAGAGAGCATCACTGGCGCATGGTAGAAAGAGTTCTCATGTATCTGAATGGAACTCAAGGGCTTGGTATATGGATGGGTTGTAACGGGAGTACTGAAGCAGTGGGATATTGTGATGCAGATTGGGCTGGAGACAGAACAGATAGAAGATCTACAACCGGCTATTGCACATTCATTGGTGGAAACATGGTTACTTGGAAGAGTAAGAAGCAGAAGGTGGTGTCATGCTCAAGTGCCGAGGCTGAGTATAGAGCAATGCTAAAGCTCACAAATGAGTTGGTATGGATTAAAGGAATACTGAAGCACTTGGAGATTGAGCAAGCAACACCAATGACCATGCACTGTGACAATCAAGCAGCCATTCACATAGCCACAAACTCGGTGTTCCATGAAAGAACCAAGCATATTGAAGTGGACTGTCATAAAGTGAGGCAGATGATAGTCTTGGGAGTGATACTGCCGTGCTACACAAGGAGTGAGGATCAGTTGGCAGATGTATTCACTAAGGCGGCTAGGCAAAAGACAATGGAGTCAATTCACATAAGGTTGGGACTCCTTGATCTTTCGCCTAAGGGCTGATCTATACACTCTCCTGATCATGAGGTCCTTACTCTTTTTCCCTCATCAGAGTTTTGTCCCAATGGGTTTTCTTTGATGAGGTTTTTAATGAGGAGGAGCTCATGATCCTTCCAAGCTTGACTTGTTCCACATGGTCAAGCTTGAGGGGGAGTGTTGAGATGAGCTGAGGAATATAAGGAGAGTTGTTCAGGGTTGAAGAGGTTGTGATGTGGAGAAGAGGAGAAGGATTGGCCTTAGGGAGAACCGTCCGTACCGGTCCGTACAGGTCCGTACCATGGCCGTACGGCCGTACAGACGGTATCGACCATGCGGTAAAGAAATGTTACCGCGAGAAGAAGTTCACGGTCTGATCATGTTTTGCCTTGACCAAAGAAGGCATATGACCGTTTATGGATAGAGGAAGAGCGTCTCTACAGGCTGGCACAGGCTGGAAGGATAAGGTTCACTTTTAGCATAGTGACCACGCGTGTGGAGAGGCTCATTGGTCCGGTTCAAATTAAAGGCTCCCTTAGACTTGACCTCACATGCTTAGTCTCTTCTTAAAACCTAGATAACACTCCTATATATTGTAAACACTCTCTCATTAATGGATTAATGCGAATCATGTTACTCTCTCTCTAGTCTCTCTCTTGTTCATCATGGTTCATACATAAATCTCCCCATTTCTTTCACAATCTCTCCTAAACTTCTCTTAATCTCTTACCAAATCTCTCTTAATCTCTCAATACCTATTCTACTCTCTAATCTCATAGAAGTTATCCCACTTTCAAATCAAATGATTCAAGTTTCCCAGTTTGGGAATAGCACAGCTTCTTCGTCGTTCCATTCAAACCAGGATGATTCACTTTTTGAGAAGCTTGATTTGGATAAATAAAGTTGTGGAGAATCACCAGGAAGTTGAATAAATCTCATAGGAGTTGGCGAAAAGAAGTTATCCCACTTTCAAATCAGGTGATTCCAGTTTCCCAGTTTGGGAATAGCACAGCTTCTTCGTCGTTCCAATCAAACCAGGATGAATCACTTTGTGAGAAGCTTGATTTGGATACATAAAGTGGTGGAGAATCACCAGGAAGTTGAATAAATCACATAGGAGTTGGCGTGAAGAACTTATCCCACTTTCAAATCAGGTGATTCCAGTTTCCCAGTTTGGGAATAGCACAGCTTCATCGTCGTACAAATCAAACCAGGACGAATCACTTTGTGAGAAGCTTTATTTGGATACATAAAGTGGTGGAGAATCACCAGGAAGTTGAATAAATCTCATAGGAGTTGGCGAAAAGAAGTTATCCCACTTTCAAATCAGGTGATTCCAGTTTCCCAGTTTGGGAATAGCACAGCTTCTTCGTCGTTCCAATCAAACCAGGATGAATCACTTTGTGAGAAGCTTGATTTGGATACATAAAGTGGTGTAGAATCACCAGGAAGTTGAATAAATCACATAGGAGTTGGCGTGAAGAAGTTATCCCACTTTCAAATCAGGTGATTCCAGTTTCCCAGTTTGGGAATAGCACAGCTTCATCGTCGTTCAAATCAAACCAGGATGAATCACTTTGTGAGAAGGTTTATTTGGATACATAAAGTGGTAGAGAATCACCAGGAAGTTGAATAAATCTCATAGGAGTTGGCGAAAAGAAGTTATCCCACTTTCAAATCAGGTGATTCCAGTTTCCCAGTTTGGGAATAGGACAGCTTCTCTGTCGTTCAAATCAAACTAGGATGAATCATGGAGTTGGCATGAAGATGTTAAATCTCCATGAAGATGTTATCCCACTTTCAAATCAGGTGATTTCAGTTTCCCAGTTTGGGAATAGCACAGCTTCTTCGTCGTTCCAATCAAACCAGGATGAATCACTTTGTGAGAAGCTTGATTTGAATACATAAAGTGGTATAGAATCATCAGGAAGTTGAATAAATCTCATAGGAGTTGGGATGAAGAAGTTATCCCACTTTCAAATCAGGTGATTCCAGTTTCCCAGTTTGGGAATAGCACAGCTTCTTCGTCGTTCCATTCAAACCAGGATGAATCACTTTGTGAGAAGCTTGATTTGGATACATAAAGTGGTGGAGCATACCCAGGAAGTTGAATAAATCTCATAGGAGTTGGCATGAAGATGTTATCCCATTTTCAAATCAGGTGATTCCAGTTTCCCAGTTTGGGAATAGCACAGCTTCATCGTCGTTCAAATCAAACCAGGATGAATCACTTTGTGAGAAGCTTGATTTGGATACATAAAGTGGTGGAGAATCACCAGGAAGTTGAATAAATGATGTGATCATGGACCAACTATCTAATGGAGATGATGAGGATCTGGATAAGCCGACTGATGGAGATGATCTAGCCTTGCCTAAAGGACCTATGACTCGATCAAGATCAAGGAAGCTCACGCAAGTTATTGGAGGATTGGTTAAGAGGTCATGGAAGCAAGAGGAATGTCTTGGTAGAAGCTTGATCAACCAAGACACACTTATCACCATTCAAGCAACTTCACCATCAAGCTGATCATCAACTAAGCAAGCAATCTATGTGTGCTCTTTTTCCCTATCTTTGGTTTTGTCCCAATGGGTTTTCCAAAGATAGGTTTTTAACGAGGCCATAGATTTGCTTCTCAAAACCCTTAGATGATGATCTCGATCCAACCTTATCCCGGATCAACCTTATGTTATATTATGTCTTTCATTTCATGTTTTCAAACTTGTCTTTTGTTTCTAGTTCCAAGAGAGCGTGTGCTTTTACTCTCTTGATAGTTTTCGAGAAGCTTGGAGTCTGTTCCAACTTCTCTTATATAAGTGTGCTTTGAACCCCATTATCAATAATCAATTATCTTTTTATCAAAACCTTTCTTTGTTCTCTCTACTGCTTGTCCGCGAGTTGTTGAGTGTTCTTGTTGGTGTGTAGTATCCAGCAACCCAAGAGTGTCTATCTCAGTGTGTCATATCCGATCTAGTCACTTAGGAGTATCAAGGAGCCTTTCCGCAGCCTCTTGTGTCACCAATCGATCCACAACCTTGTAGAGCTTGAGTCTTTGATTCGTTCTAGCAAGGATCTATCCCATACTATCCAGAGAAGCAATCTAGGGACGTATTATGTGGTATCAGAGCATCTCTGGTTAGGGAAGTACTCGTTTCTCTTTTGTTTCGATTTAACCTGTTCATCTTCTTGATCAGTTTTTAGATCGATCCGTTTTGTTTCAACTGATCTGTTCTTTGTTTCGCAATATCCATTGATTGATCTGTGATCCGTGGTCGTTTGAGTGTGTGATCTAATCATTTTGTGTCGATCTAATTGTTAAAAGTTTGAAATTGATAGATCTAGGTTTCGCTTTTTTAGATCCGATTGTTATCGATTCATATTCTAGATTTGATCTTTTGTTTGAATCTAATTGATCGTGTGATCTGTTTAAATCACCTATAACAACTAGATCTACTTGTGTGTCGTCGAAATCTGATTAACAAACCTACCCTCATCGCGTTTCTATTGTGATTTTCAAGTTGTCGATTTGAATCCTCCTTTGCTTGATAATCAAGTCTTCTTTTACCGCCAGTATTTTTCAGTTTAAAATCTCTTAATCATCTACTGATTACGATCAGTTTATTGGAACTATTTACTGGTTGAGTGTTGTTTTTGATTCTAGGTACCAATGGGGAAAGAATCAGAAGAAGAAGCCGAGCTAGTAAGAAAGAACAAGATGCTGAGAGATCAAATGACCGAGCAAATGAATCAGACCATGATCTCTACTATGGCTGATATGCTTAAGGCTAGCATGAAGGGATTACGTGAGGAGATGAGACAAGAGTTGAGGCAAGCTACTGGCCAGGGACATAGCAATGAGTCTAGAAGGAACCGGCCTACTCCAGTACGGCAAGAGCATGCGGGTTCACAAGAGACCGACAACTACTACTCGCGCAATAGAACTGAGCACAACCCAACTGAGCGCAGTAGTTCTTCTTCTGAACTGAGCAGAGGAAGATCAAGGCGTGAACATGATGGAAGGGGGTCACGCAAAGACAAGCTTTCAGGACTTAAGCTTAAGATTCCACCCTTCCATGGCAAGGTGGATCCAGATGCCTACTTGGAATGGGAAAAGAAGATCGAGCTTGTCTTCAATTGCCAACACTACTCCAATGCCCAAAGGATCAAGATTGCAGCAACTGAATTCTATGATTATGCGTTGAGTTGGTGGGATCAACTTGTAACTACTAGACGGCTTAACCAAGAGAATCCGGTTGATTCATGGCACGAGATGAAGTCACTCATGCGCAAACGGTTTGTTCCAAGTCACTATCACCGCGACCTACATCAAAAGCTGCGAAGACTTACCCAAGGAACACGAACTGTTGAAGAATACTATCAAGACATGGAGTTGCTGATGTTGAGAGCTAGTATCTTGGAGGATAGAGAAGCCACTATGGCAAGGTTTCTTGGAGGGCTTAACCGTGAGATACAAGACAATGTGGAGATGCAACACTATGTGGAAATAGAAGAGATGTTGCACAAAGCTATTCTAGTGGAGCAGCAGCTCAAGAGGAAGGGTAACTCACGCAGCTATGGATCGTCTAAGTTCCACCACTCTAAAGAAGAGAAAACATCCTATCTGAAGGATAGCAAGCCTCAGCAGAAAGAAGAGACTAAGCCGAGCAGCATATACAGCAAAGACAAAGGCAAAGCTGAAATTACTAGTTCAAGAACTAGAGATGTTAAGTGCTTCAAATGTCAAGGGCGTGGGCATTATGCTAATGAATGCACCAAAAAAAGATTATGATTCTTCTTGAGAATGGAGAGTATGAATCAGAGGAAGAGAAGTTTGGTTCTGATCATGAGGAGTCTGAAGAAGAAAGTGAAGTAGAACCCGTGAAAGGAAGATTGTTGGTGACAAGAAGGCTCTTGAACGTACAAGCCAAGAATGGAGAGTTTGAGCAGCGAGAGAATCTATTCTACACAAGGTGTATGGTTCAGGGAAAGGTGTGCAGTCTCATTATTGATGGAGGAAGTTGTGTCAATGTAGCTAGTGAGACTATGGTGAAGAAATTGGGTTTGAAGATTCAGAAACACCCAAGACCCTACAGATTGCAGTGGCTCAATGAAGAGGGCGAGATGAAAGTGTCTACTCAAGTACTGGTTCCTATAGCCATTGGTAGATATGAAGATGAAGTCTTGTGTGATGTGTTGCCAATGGAAGCCAGTCATATACTCCTTGGAAGACCCTGGCAGTATGATAGACGTGTGAATCATGATGGCTTCACCAACAAACATTCTTTTGAATTCAACGGAAAGAAGACTGTGCTGGTGCCTTTATGATGTGATCATGGACCAACTATCTAATGGAGATGATGAGGATCTGGATAAGCCGACTGATGGAGATGATCTAGCCTTGCCTAAAGGACCTATGACTCGATCAAGATCAAGGAAGCTCACGCAAGTTATTGGAGGATTGGTTAAGAGGTCATGGAAGCAAGAGGAATGTCTTGGTAAAAGCTTGATCAACCAAGACACACTTATCACCATTCAAGCAACTTCACCATCAAGCTGATCATCAACTAAGCAAGCAATCTATGTGTGCTCTTTTTCCCTATCTTTGGTTTTGTCCCAATGGGTTTTCCAAAGATAGGTTTTTAACGAGGCCATAGATTTGCTTCTCAAAACCCTTAGATGATGATCTCGATCCAACCTTATCCCGGATCAACCTTATGTTATATTATGTCTTTCATTTCATGTTTTCAAACTTGTCTTTTGTTTCTAGTTCCAAGAGAGCGTGTGATTTTACTCTCTTGATAGTTTTCGAGAAGCTTGGAGTCTGTTCCAACTTCTCTTATATAAGTGTGCTTTGAACCCCATTATCAAGAATCAATTATCTTTTTATCAAAACCTTTCTTTGTTCTCTCTACTGCTTGTCCGCGAGTTGTTGAGTGTTCTTGTTGGTGTGTAGTATCCAGCAACCCAAGAGTGTCTATCTCGGTGTGTCATATCCGATCTAGTCACTTAGGAGTATCAAGGAGCCTTTCCGCAGCCTCTTGTGTCACCAATCGATCCACAACCTTGTAGAGCTTGAGTCTTTGATTCGTTCTAGCAAGGATCTATCCCATACTATCCAGAGAAGCAATCTAGGGACGTATTATGTGGTATCAGAGCATCTCTGGTTAGGGAAGTACTCGTTTCTCTTTTGTTTCGATTTAACCTGTTCATCTTCTTGATCAGTTTTTAGATCGATCCGTTTTGTTTCAACTGATCTGTTCTTTGTTTCGCAATATCCATTGATTGATCTGTGATCCGTGGTCGTTTGAGTGTGTGATCTAATCATTTTGTGTCGATCTAATTGTTAAAAGTTTGAAATTGATAGATCTAGGTTTCGCTTCTTTAGATCCGATTGTTATCGATTCATATTCTAGATTTGATCTTTTGTTTGAATCTAATTGATCGTGTGATCTGTTTAAATCACCTATAACAACTAGATCTACTTGTGTGTCGTCGAAATCTGATTAACAAACCTACCCTGATCGCGTTTCTATTGTGATTTTCAAGTTGTCGATTTGAATCCTCCTTTGCTTGATAATCAAGTTTCTTTTACCGCCAGTATTTTTCAGTTTAAAATCTCTTAATCATCTACTGATTACGATCAGTTTATTGGAACTATTTACTGGTTGAGTGTTGTTTTTGATTCTAGGTACCAATGGGGAAAGAATCAGAAGAAGAAGCCGAGCTAGTAAGAAAGAACAAGATGCTGAGAGATCAAATGACCGAGCAAATGAATCAGACCATGATCTCTACTATGGCTGATATGCTTAAGGCTAGCATGAAGGAATTACGTGAGGAGATGAGACAAGAGTTGAGGCAAGCTACTGGCCAGGGACATAGCAATGAGTCTAGAAGGAACCGGCCTACTCCAGTACGGCAAGAGCATGCGGGTTCACAAGAGACCGACAACTACTACTCGCGCAATAGAACTGAGCACAACCCAACTGAGCGCAGTAGTTCTTCTTCTGAACTGAGCAGAGGAAGATCAAGGCGTGAACATGATGGAAGGGGGTCACGCAAAGACAAGCTTTCAGGACTTAAGCTTAAGATTCCACCCTTCCATGGCAAGGTGGATCCAGATGCCTACTTGGAATGGGAAAAGAAGATCGAGCTTGTCTTCAATTGCCAACACTACTCCAATGCCCAAAGGATCAAGATTGCAGCAACTGAATTCTATGATTATGCGTTGAGTTGGTGGGATCAACTTGTAACTACTAGACGGCTTAACCAAGAGAATCCGGTTGATTCATGGCACGAGATGAAGTCACTCATGCGCAAACGGTTTGTTCCAAGTCACTATCACCGCGACCTACATCAAAAGCTGCGAAGACTTACCCAAGGAACACGAACTGTTGAAGAATACTATCAAGACATGGAGTTGCTGATGTTGAGAGCTAGTATCTTGGAGGATAGAGAAGCCACTATGGCAAGGTTTCTTGGAGGGCTTAACCGTGAGATACAAGACAATGTGGAGATGCAACACTATGTGGAAATAGAAGAGATGTTGCACAAAGCTATTCTAGTGGAGCAGCAGCTCAAGAGGAAGGGTAACTCACGCAGCTATGGATCGTCTAAGTTCCACCACTCTAAAGAAGAGAAAACATCCTATCTGAAGGATAGCAAGCCTCAGCAGAAAGAAGAGACTAAGCCGAGCAGCATATACAGCAAAGACAAAGGCAAAGCTGAAATTACTAGTTCAAGAACTAGAGATGTTAAGTGCTTCAAATGTCAAGGGCGTGGGCATTATGCTAATGAATGCACCAACAAAAAGATTATGATTCTTCTTGAGAATGGAGAGTATGAATCAGAGGAAGAGAAGTTTGGTTCTGATCATGAGGAGTCTGAAGAAGAAAGTGAAGTAGAACCCGTGAAAGGAAGATTGTTGGTGACAAGAAGGCTCTTGAACGTGCAAGCCAAGAATGGAGAGTTTGAGCAGCGAGAGAATCTATTCTACACAAGGTGTATGGTTCAGGGAAAGGTGTGCAGTCTCATTATTGATGGAGGAAGTTGTGTCAATGTAGCTAGTGAGACTATGGTGAAGAAATTGGGTTTGAAGATTCAGAAACACCCAAGACCCTACAGATTGCAGTGGCTCAATGAAGAGGGCGAGATGAAAGTTCTACTCAAGTACTGGTTCCTATAGCCATTGGTAGATATGAAGATGAAGTCTTGTGTGATGTGTTGCCAATGGAAGCCAGTCATATACTCCTTGGAAGACCCTGGCAGTATGATAGACGTGTGAATCATGATGGCTTCACCAACAAACATTCTTTTGAATTCAACGGAAAGAAGACTGTGCTGGTGCCTTTATCTCCTAAAGAGGTTCATGAAGATCAAATCCACTTCAGAAAAAGAAAGCGAAAGAGATTGATCTCAAACCTGATCATGACAAGCATCACAGCCTCTATGCCAAACAGGGAGATATCAAAAGAATTCTCTACTCTCAAAATTCTATTATCTTGCTTATGTTTAAAGGGACTCTTCTAACAGTTACTGATCACACACCGGATCATCCGAGTGAACTAGTTTCTCTTTTACAGGAGTATGCAGATGTGTTTCCAGAAGATAGCCCCATTGGATTGCCTCCAGTGCGTGGGATTGAGCACCAAATAGACTTTGTACCTGGTTCTACACTGCCCAACCGTCCAGCATACAGGACCAATCCAGTTGAAACCAAAGAACTGCAGAAACAAGTAGAGGAGCTGATGGAGAAGGGTCATATCCGAGAAAGTTTGAGTCCTTGTGCAGTTCCAGTGCTCCTTGTGCCAAAGAAAGATGGGAGCTGGCGCATGTGTGTTGATTGTAGAGCAATCAACAACATAACAGTGAAGTATCGCCACCCTATTCCTAGATTAGATGATATGCTTGATGAATTGCATGGTTCTTGCATCTTTTCTAAGATAGACTTGAAAAGTGGATATCATCAGATTAGGATGAAAGAAGGAGATGAGTGGAAAACTGCATTTAAAACTAAACATGGCTTGTATGAATGGTTAGTTATGCCATTTGGATTAACCAATGCGCCTAGTACATTCATGAGATTGATGAATCATATTCTTAGGTCTTTCATAGGCATCTTTGTTGTTGTGTACTTTGATGATATCTTAGTTTACAGCAAATGCTTAGAAGATCATATAGAACATCTTAGGGCTGTTTTGGATGTTTTGAGAAAAGAAAAGCTCTATGCCAATCTAAAGAAGTGCACTTTTTGCACAGATAACTTGGTCTTTCTAGGTTTTGTTGTAAGTGCAGATGGTGTAAAAGTGGATCAGGAAAAGATCAAAGCAATACAAGAGTGGCCGAGTCCAACTACAGTGGGAGAAGTAAGGAGTTTTCATGGACTGGCAGGTTTCTATAGGCGTTTTGTGAAGGATTTCAGCACTCTAGCAGCTCCCCTAACTGAGATAATCAAGAAGGATGTAGGATTCAAGTGGGGAGAAGCTCAGGAAGCCGCATTCCAACTCCTTAAAGAGAAGCTTACTCAATCTCCTCTACTCATACTTCCTGATTTTTCTAAAACATTTGAAATAGAATGTGATGCCTCAGGAATTGGAATTGGTGCTGTGTTGATGCAGGATAAAAGACCTATTGCTTACTTCAGTGAGAAACTCAGTGGAGCTACTCTCAACTATGCCACTTATGACAAAGAACTCTACGCCTTGGTGAGAGCTCTACAGACTTGGCAGCATTATCTCTGGCCAAAGGAGTTTGTCATTCACACCGACCATGAGTCTCTCAAGTATCTTAAAGGACAAAGTAAGCTCAGCAAGAGACATGCTAGATGGGTAGAATTCATTGAAACCTTCCCGTATGTGATCAAATACAAACAAGGTAAGGAGAATATAGTTGCTGATGCACTATCCCGAAGGTATGTCCTCTTAACTACTCTTGATGCTAAGTTGCTAGGCTTTGAGCAGATTAAAGAAATGTATGAATCTGATCCTGATTTTCAAGAAGCTTATAAATCATGTGCTAAGTATGCTTCTGGACATTATTTTAGGCATGATGGATTCTTATTCTATGACAATCGTTTATGTGTGCCTAATTGCTCTTTGAGAGATCTATTTGTCAGGGAATCCCATGGAGGAAGCTTGATGGGTCATTTTGGTATAGCAAAAACCCTTAAAGTTTTGCAGGATCACTTCTATTGGCCGCATATGAAAAGAGATGTGGAGAGAATCTGTGGAAGGTGCACAACTTGCAAGCTTGCAAAGTCTAAAGTTCAACCTCACGGTTTGTATACTCCTTTGCCTATTCCTACTCATCCTTGGAATGATATATCTATGGATTTTGTTATGGGTTTGCCTAGAACTAGGACTGGAAAGGATTCTATCTTTGTGGTTGTTGATAGATTCTCTAAAATGGCACATTTCATAGCTTGCAATAAGACTGATGATGCATTACATGTAGCAAATTTGTTCTTTAAAGAAGTGGTACGTTTGCATGGAATGCCTAGGACTATAGTTTCAGATAGAGATACTAAATTCCTTAGCTACTTTTGGAAAACATTGTGGTCTAAACTAGGAACTAAGCTATTGTTTTCTACTACTTGTCATCCACAAACTGATGGGCAGACTGAAGTAGTTAATAGAACCTTAGGTACTCTCCTGCGTGCATTCATCAAAAAGAACTTGAAATCATGGGAAGATTACTTACCTCATTGTGAATTTGCATACAATCATGCTATGCATTCTGCTTCTAAGTTTTCTCCGTTTGAAATTGTTTATGGGTTCAATCCCATCTCACCTTTGGATCTAATACCTTTACCTGAGTGTGAAAGGGTTAGTATGGATGGGAAAAAGAAAGCTGAGATGGTTCAGCAGATTCATGAGCAAGCTAAGCGCAATCTAGAAGAGAAAACTAAGCAATACGCCAAACAAGCCAACAAGGGAAGGCGTGAGATGATCTTTGAAGTTGGAGATCAAGTATGGGTTCACTTGAGGAAAGAAAGGTTTCCAAAAGAGAGGAAGTCTAAGCTAATGCCGAGGATTGATGGCCCTTTTGAAGTCACCAAGAGGATCAATGACAATGCCTACAAACTTGATCTGCAAGGTAAGTACGACATAAGTGATAGCTTCAATGTTACTGACTTGATCCCTTTTGTTGCAGATGAGCCAGATTTGAGGTCAAATCCTTTTCAAGAGGGAGGGGATGATGTGATCATGGACCAACTATCTAATGGAGATGATGAGGATCTGGATAAGCCGACTGATGGAGATGATCTAGCCTTGCCTAAAGGACCTATGACTCGATCAAGATCAAGGAAGCTCACGCAAGTTATTGGAGAATTGGTTAAGAGGTCATGGAAGCAAGAGGAATGTCTTGGTAAAAGCTTGATCAACCAAGACACACTTATCACCATTCAAGCAACTTCACCATCAAGCTGATCATCAACTAAGCAAGCAATCTATGTGTGCTCTTTTTCCCTATCTTTGGTTTTGTCCCAATGGGTTTTCCAAAGATAGGTTTTTAACGAGGCCATAGATTTGCTTCTCAAAACCCTTAGATGATGATCTCGATCCAACCTTATCCCGGATCAACCTTATGTTATATTATGTCTTTCATTTCATGTTTTCAAACTTGTCTTTTGTTTCTAGTTCCAAGAGAGCGTGTGCTTTTACTCTCTTGATAGTTTTCGAGAAGCTTGGAGTCTGTTCCAACTTCTCTTATATAAGTGTGCTTTGAACCCCATTATCAAGAATCAATTATCTTTTTATCAAAACCTTTCTTTGTTCTCTCTACTGCTTGTCCGCGAGTTGTTGAGTGTTCTTATTGGTGTGTAGTATCCAGCAACCCAAGAGTGTCTATCTCGGTGTGTCATATCCGATCTAGTCACTTAGGAGTATCAAGGAGCCTTTCCGCAGCCTCTTGTGTCACCAATCGATCCACAACCTTGTAGAGCTTGAGTCTTTGATTCGTTCTAGCAAGGATCTATCCCATACTATCCAGAGAAGCAATCTAGGGACGTATTACTTTATCTCCTAAAGAGGTTCATGAAGATCAAATCCAACTTCAGAAAAAGAAAGCGAAAGAGATTGATCTCAAACCTGATCATGACAAGCATCACAGCCTCTATGCCAAACAGGGAGATATCAAAAGAATTCTCTACTCACAAAATTCTATTATCTTGTTTAGGTTTAAAGGGACTCTTCTAACAGTTACTGATCACACACCGGATCATCCGAGTGAACTAGTTTCTCTTTTACAGGAGTATGCAGATGTGTTTCCAGAAGATAGCCCCATTGGATTGCCTCCAGTGCGTGGGATTGAGCACCAAATAGACTTTGTACCTGGTTCTACACTGCCCAACCGTCCAGCATACAGGACCAATCCAGTTGAAACCAAAGAACTGCAGAAACAAGTAGAGGAGCTGATGGAGAAGGGTCATATCCGAGAAAGTTTGAGTCCTTGTGCAGTTCCAGTGCTCCTTGTGCCAAAGAAAGATGGGAGCTGGCGCATGTGTGTTGATTGTAGAGCAATCAACAACATAACAGTGAAGTATCGCCACCCTATTCCTAGATTAGATGATATGCTTGATGAATTGCATGGTTCTTGCATCTTTTCTAAGATAGACTTGAAAAGTGGATATCATCAGATTAGGATGAAAGAAGGAGATGAGTGGAAAACTGCATTTAAAACTAAACATGGCTTGTATGAATGGTTAGTTATGCCATTTGGATTAACCAATGCGCCTAGTACATTCATGAGATTGATGAATCATATTCTTAGGTCTTTCATAGGCATCTTTGTTGTTGTGTACTTTGATGATATCTTAGTTTACAGCAAATGCTTAGAAGATCATATAGAACATCTTAGGGCTGTTTTGGATGTTTTGAGAAAAGAAAAGCTCTATGCCAATCTAAAGAAGTGCACTTTTTGCACAGATAACTTGGTCTTTCTAGGTTTTGTTGTAAGTGCAGATGGTGTAAAAGTGGATCAGGAAAAGATCAAAGCAATACAAGAGTGGCCGAGTCCAACTACAGTGGGAGAAGTAAGGAGTTTTCATGGACTGGCAGGTTTCTATAGGCGTTTTGTGAAGGATTTCAGCACTCTAGCAGCTCCCCTAACTGAGATAATCAAGAAGGATGTAGGATTCAAGTGGGGAGAAGCTCAGGAAGCCGCATTCCAACTCCTTAAAGAGAAGCTTACTCAATCTCCTCTTCTCATACTTCCTGATTTTTCTAAAACATTTGAAATAGAATGTGATGCCTCAGGAATTGGAATTGGTGCTGTGTTGATGCAGGATAAAAGACCTATTGCTTACTTCAGTGAGAAACTCAGTGGAGCTACTCTCAACTATGCCACTTATGACAAAGAACTCTACGCCTTGGTGAGAGCTCTACAGACTTGGCAGCATTATCTCTGGCCAAAGGAGTTTGTCATTCACACCGACCATGAGTCTCTCAAGTATCTTAAAGGACAAAGTAAGCTCAGCAAGAGACATGCTAGATGGGTAGAATTCATTGAAACCTTCCCGTATGTGATCAAATACAAACAAGGTAAGGAGAATATAGTTGCTGATGCACTATCCCGAAGGTATGTCCTCTTAACTACTCTTGATGCTAAGTTGCTAGGCTTTGAGCAGATTAAAGAAATGTATGAATCTGATCCTGACTTTCAAGAAGCTTATAAATCATGTGCTAAGTATGCTTCTGGACATTATTTTAGGCATGATGGATTCTTATTCTATGACAATCGTTTATGTGTGCCTAATTGCTCTTTGAGAGATCTATTTGTCAGGGAATCCCATGGAGGAAGCTTGATGGGTCATTTTGGTATAGCAAAAACCCTTAAAGTTTTGCAGGATCACTTCTATTGGCCGCATATGAAAAGAGATGTGGAGAGAATCTGTGGAAGGTGCACAACTTGCAAGCTTGCAAAGTCTAAAGTTCAACCTCACGGTTTGTATACTCCTTTGCCTATTCCTACTCATCCTTGGAATGATATATCTATGGATTTTGTTATGGGTTTGCCTAGAACTAGGACTGGAAAGGATTCTATCTTTGTGGTTGTTGATAGATTCTCTAAAATGGCACATTTCATAGCTTGCAATAAGACTGATGATGCATTACATGTAGCAAATTTGTTCTTTAAAGAAGTGGTACGTTTGCATGGAATGCCTAGGACTATAGTTTCAGATAGAGATACTAAATTCCTTAGCTACTTTTGGAAAACATTGTGGTCTAAACTAGGAACTAAGCTATTGTTTTCTACTACTTGTCATCCACAAACTGATGGGCAGACTGAAGTAGTTAATAGAACCTTAGGTACTCTCCTGCGTGCATTCATCAAAAAGAACTTGAAATCATGGGAAGATTACTTACCTCATTGTGAATTTGCATACAATCATGCTATGCATTCTGCTTCTAAGTTTTCTCCGTTTGAAATTGTTTATGGGTTCAATCCCATCTCACCTTTGGATCTAATACCTTTACCTGAGTGTGAAAGGGTTAGTATGGATGGGAAAAAGAAAGCTGAGATGGTTCAGCAGATTCATGAGCAAGCTAAGCGCAATCTAGAAGAGAAAACTAAGCAATACGCCAAACAAGCCAACAAGGGAAGGCGTGAGATGATCTTTGAAGTTGGAGATCAAGTATGGGTTCACTTGAGGAAAGAAAGGTTTCCAAAAGAGAGGAAGTCTAAGCTAATGCCGAGGATTGATGGCCCTTTTGAAGTCACCAAGAGGATCAATGACAATGCCTACAAACTTGATCTGCAAGGTAAGTACGACATAAGTGATAGCTTCAATGTTACTGACTTGATCCCTTTTGTTGCAGATGAGCCAGATTTGAGGTCAAATCCTTTTCAAGAGGGAGGGGATGATGTGATCATGGACCAACTATCTAATGGAGATGATGAGGATCTGGATAAGCCGACTGATGGAGATGATCTAGCCTTGCCTAAAGGACCTATGACTCGATCAAGATCAAGGAAGCTCACGCAAGTTATTGGAGGATTGGTTAAGAGGTCATGGAAGCAAGAGGAATGTCTTGGTAGAAGCTTGATCAACCAAGACACACTTATCACCATTCAAGCAACTTCACCATCAAGCTGATCATCAACTAAGCAAGCAATCTATGTGTGCTCTTTTTCCCTATCTTTGGTTTTGTCCCAATGGGTTTTCCAAAGATAGGTTTTTAACGAGGCCATAGATTTGCTTCTCAAAACCCTTAGATGATGATCTCGATCCAACCTTATCCCGGATCAACCTTATGTTATATTATGTCTTTCATTTCATGTTTTCAAACTTGTCTTTTGTTTCTAGTTCCAAGAGAGCGTGTGCTTTTACTCTCTTGATAGTTTTCGAGAAGCTTGGAGTCTGTTCCAACTTCTCTTATATAAGTGTGCTTTGAACCCCATTATCAATAATCAATTATCTTTTTATCAAAACCTTTCTTTGTTCTCTCTACTGCTTGTCCGCGAGTTGTTGAGTGTTCTTGTTGGTGTGTAGTATCCAGCAACCCAAGAGTGTCTATCTCGGTGTGTCATATCCGATCTAGTCACTTAGGAGTATCAAGGAGCCTTTCCGCAGCCTCTTGTGTCACCAATCGATCCACAACCTTGTAGAGCTTGAGTCTTTGATTCGTTCTAGCAAGGATCTATCCCATACTATCCAGAGAAGCAATCTAGGGACGTATTAATAAATCTCATAGGAGTTGGCAAAAAGAAGTTTTCCCACTTTCAAATCAGGTGATTCCAGTTTCCCAGTTTTGGAATAGCACAGCTTCTTCGTCGTTCCAATCAAACCAGGATGAATCACTTTGTGAGAAGCTTGATTTGGATACATAAAGTGGTGGAGAAGCACCAGGAAGTTGAATAAATCACATTGGAGTTGGCGTGAAGAAGTTATCCCACTTTCAAATCAGATGATTCCAGTTTCCCAGTTTGGGAATAGCACAGCTTCATCGTCGTTCAAATCAAACCAGGATGAATCACTTTGTGAAAAGCTTTATTTGGATAGATAAAGTGGTGGAGAATCACCAGGAAGTTGAATAAATCACATAGGAGTTGGCGTGAAGAACTTATCCCACTTTCAAATCAGGTGATTCCAGTTTCCCAGTTTGGGAATAGGACAGCTTCTCTGTCGTTCAAATCAAACCAGGATGAATCACTTTGTGAGAAGCTTGATTTGGATACATAAAGTGGTGGAGAATCACCAGGAAGTTGAATAAATCTCATATGACTTGGCATGAAGATGTTATCCCACTTTCAAATCAGGTGATTCCAGTTTCCCAGTTTGGGAATAGCACAGCTTCTTCGTCGTTCCAATCAAACCAGGATGAATCACTTTGTGAGAAGCTTGATTTGAATACATAAAGTGGTGTAGAATCACCAGGAAGTTGAATAAATCTCATAGGAGTTGGGATGAAGAAGTTATCCCACTTTCAAATCAAATGATTCAAGTTTCCCAGTTTGGGAATAGCACAGCTTCTTCGTCGTTCCATTCAAACCAGGATGAATCAGTTTGTGAGAAGCTTGATTTGGATACATAAAGTGGTGGAGAATACCCAGGAAGTTGAATAAATCTCATAGGAGTTGGCAAGAAGAAGTTATCCCACTTTCAAATCAGGTGATTCCAGTTTCCCAGTTTGGGAATAGCACAGCTTCATCTTCGTTCAAATCAAACCAGGATGAATCACTTTGTGAGAAGCTTGATTTGGATACATAAAGTGGTGGAGAATCACCAGGAAGTTGAATAAATCTCATTGGAGTTGGCGAAAAGAAGCTATCCCACTTTCAAATCAGGTGATTCCAGTTTCCCAGTTTGGGAATAGCACAGCTTCTTCGTCGTTCCAATCAAACCAGGATAAATCACTTTGTGAGAAGCTTGATTTGGATAGATAAAGTGGTGGAGAATCACCAGGAAGTTGAATAAATCACATAGGAGTTGGCGTGAAGAAGTTATCCCACTTTCAAATCAGGTGATTCCAGTTTCCCAGTTTGGGAATAGCACAGCTTCATCATCGTTCAAATCAAACCAGGATGAATCACTTTGTGAAAAGCTTTATTTGGATACATAAAGTGGTGGAGAATCACCAGGAAGTTGAATAAATCTCATAGGAGTTGGCGAAAAGAAGTTATCCCACTTTCAAATCAGGTGATTCCAATTTCCCAGTTTGGGAATAGGACAGCTTCTCTGTCGTTCACATCAAACCAGGATGAATCACTTTGTGAGAAGCTTGATTTGGATACATAAAGTGGTGGAGAATCACCAGGAAGTTGAATAAATCTCATAGGAGTTGGCATGAAGATGTTATCCCACTTTCAAATCAAGTGATTCCAGTTTCCCAGTTTGGGAATAGCACAGCTTCTTCGTCGTTCCAATCAAACCAGGATGAATCACTTTGTGAGAAGCTTGATTTGGATACATAAAGTGGTGGAGAATACCCAGGAAGTTGAATAAATCTCATAGGAGTTGGCAAGAAGAAGTTATCCCACTTTCAAATCAGGTGATTCCAGTTTCCCAGTTTGTGAATAGCACAGCTTCATCGTCGTTCCAATCAAACCAGGATGAATCACTTTGTGAGAAGCTTGATTTGAATACATAAAGTGGTGTAGAATCACCAGGAAGTTGAATAAATCTCATAGGAGTTGGGATGAAGAAGTTATCCCACTTTCAAATCAAATGATTCAAGTTTCCCAGTTTGGGAATAGCACAGCTTCTTCGTCGTTCCATTCAAACCAGGATGATTCACTTTTTGAGAAGCTTGATATGGATAAATAAAGTTGTGGAGAATCACCAGGAAGTTGAATAAATCTCATAGGAGTTGGTGAAAAGAAGTTATCCCACTTTCAAATCAGATGATTCCAGTTTCCCAGTTTGGGAATAGCACAGCTTCTTCGTCGTTCCAATCAAACCAGGATGAATCACTTTGTGAGAAGCTTGATTTGGATACATAAAGTGGTGGAGAATCACCAGGAAGTTGAATAAATCACATAGGAGTTGGCGTGAAGAACTTATCCCACTTTCAAATCAGGTGATTCCAGTTTCCCAGTTTGGGAATATCACAGCTTCATCGTCGTACAAATCAAACCAGGATGAATCACTTTGTGAGAAGCTTTATTTGGATACATAAAGTGGTGGAGAATCACCAGGAAGTTGAATAAATCTCATAGGAGTTGGCGAAAAGAAGTTATCCCACTTTCAAATCTGGTGATTCCAGTTTCCCAGTTTGGGAATAGCACAGCTTCTTCGTCGTTCCAATCAAACCAGGATGAATCACTTTGTGAGAAGCTTGATTTGGATACATAAAGTGGTGTAGAATCACCAGGAAGTTGAATAAATCACATAGGAGTTGGCGTGAAGAAGTTATCCCACTTTCAAATCAGGTGATTCCAGTTTCCCAGTTTGGGAATAGCACAGCTTCATCGTCGTTCAAATCAAACCAGGATGAATCACTTTGTGAGAAGCTTTATTTGGATACATAAAGTGGTGGAGAATCACCAGGAAGTTGAATAAATCTCATAGGAGTTGGCGAAAAGAAGTTATCCCACTTTCAAATCAGGTGATTCCAGTTTCCCAGTTTGGGAATAGGACAGCTTCTCTGTCGTTCAAATCAAACTAGGATGAATCACTTTGTGAGAAATTTGATTTGGATACATAAAGTGGTGGAGAATCACCAGGAAGTTGAATAAATCTCATAGGAGTTGGCATGAAGATGTTATCCCACTTTCAAATCAGGTGATTTCAGTTTCCCAGTTTGGGAATAGCACAGCTTCTTCGTCGTTCCAATCAAACCAGGATGAATCACTTTGTGAGAAGCTTGATTTGAATACATAAAGTGGTGTAGAATCATCAGGAAGTTGAATAAATCTCATAGGAGTTGGGATGAAGAAGTTATCCCACTTTCAAATCAGGTGATTCCAGTTTCCCAGTTTGGGAATAGCACAGCTTCTTCGTCGTTCCATTCAAACCAGGATGAATCACTTTGTGAGAAGCTTGATTTGGATACATAAAGTGGAGGAGAATACCCAGGAAGTTGAATAAATCTCATAGGAGTTGGCATGAAGATGTTATCCCATTTTCAAATCAGGTGATTCCAGTTTCCCAGTTTGGGAATAGCACAGCTTCATCGTCGTTCAAATCAAACCAGGATGAATCACTTTGTGAGAAGCTTGATTTGGATACATAAAGTGGTGGAGAATCACCAGGAAGTTGAATAAATCTCATAGGAGTTGGCAAAAAGAAGTTATCCCACTTTCAAATCAGGTGATTCCAGTTTCCCAGTTTTGGAATAGCACAGCTTCTTCGTCGTTCCAATCAAACCAGGATGAATCACTTTGTGAGAAGCTTGATTTGGATACATAAAGTGGTGGAGAAGCACCAGGAAGTTGAATAAATCACATTGGAGTTGGCGTGAAGAAGTTATCCCACTTTCAAATCAGGTGATTCCAGTTTCCCAGTTTGGGAATAGCACAGCTTCATCGTCGTTCAAATCAAACCAGGATGAATCACTTTGTGAAAAGCTTTATTTGGATACATAAAGTGGTGGAGAATCACCAGGAAGTTGAATAAATCTCATAGGAGTTGGCGAAAAGAAGTTATCCCACTTTCAAATCAGGTGATTCCAGTTTCCCAGTTTGGGAATAGGACAGCTTCTCTGTCGTTCAAATCAAACCAGGATGAATCACTTTGTGAGAAGCTTGATTTGGATACATAAAGTGGTGGAGAATCACCAGGAAGTTGAATAAATCACATAGGAGTTGGCGTGAAGAACTTATCCCACTTTCAAATCAGGTGATTCCAGTTTCCCAGTTTGGGAATAGCACAGCTTCATCGTCGTACAAATCAAACCAGGATGAATCACTTTGTGAGAAGCTTTATTTGGATACATAAAGTGGTGGAGAATCACCAGGAAGTTGAATAAATCTCATAGGAGTTGGCGAAAAGAAGTTATCCCACTTTCAAATCAGGTGATTCCAGTTTCCCAGTTTGGGAATAGCACAGCTTCTTCGTCGTTCCAATCAAACCAGGATGAATCACTTTGTGAGAAGCTTGATTTGGATACATAAAGTGGTGTAGAATCACCAGGAAGTTGAATAAATCACATAGGTGTTGGAATGAAGAAGTAAGAAGCTGGAGTTGATGAAGAGACCAAGCTTCAAGAGCAAGCAAATCCGGAACAAGCAGATTTGAATCTGTCCGTACAGTTTTGGCTTGCAAGTAACCAAACCTAACCTAGAGTGTCTTGGAAGTCAAGGCAAGTGGGAAACTCGTCCAGCTGAGCTTTCTGAAGCATATTTGAAGTTTAAACTAAGTATGAGACCGTTGGAGAGAGATCTGGCAAGTTGGAGAATTAATTAAGATAAAAGTCACATGTGCATAAGGAGATGAACCTGCTGTCACTTTCACCCAACCAGACTGTGCCCATCTCTCTCTCCTGTCACTCTCTACTCCCTCTGGTCGAGATTCTCCTTGGCTGCATCCTCCTGGCTCCATCAGAAACCCTACAATAATATTAGTTTAGTAAATCTGTACTTTAACAATTGTTTAATCACTTGCAACTTGTAATCTGGCTATAAAGCCACCCCATTGTAACCATTACGAAATTAAGCTGAATGGGGGAGTTTCCCCTTTCTTCTTCACCATTCTCAAGTCTCTTATACTCTCCTAATCTCTGGTTACCAGAATCTCTCTCATACTCTCTCAAATCTCACTTAATCTCTCTTATTCTCCATTGCAGTCTCTTTAATTCTCACTTACTGTCTTCACTCTGTTCTCTTTCAATCCGACCACTTTCTGTTCTAAACAACACTCACACACCATAATCTGTCGATTCTCACATGGTATCAGAGCACCAAGCTCCTGAGAATCCATAGAGCTTCCGCAAATCTGTTACAGTTCATACTTCTCTTCAAAAATCTATGTTTCTGTTCATCCTTGTATCCTCTGGTCTAAAGCTTTTCCAGGAGGGAAGAGACTCACCAGAACTCAAGATAAAGGAGGTCTTTAGTATCGGAAACTCAAAGCTTCCACAATTCAAGCATAGGCTCATCCTCATTGTTATTTCAAATCATTGGAGAGTTTCTGTCCAGCCAGCTGTTCAATCTCTTCAAGAGGAAGAAGACTAAACATGGCGTGTCCAGAGACTTCCCAAGGTCTATCATCCTTTCTCCTGTTCAGCCTGAAGAGATCTCTTGGAGAAAGAAGGTTTTGGAGCTGTTTGGCAAGCAATGCTCCAAACCAAGTCTGTACAAGTGATTTTCAAGTTCTTCCCAAAATGGAGTCTCTCACTGTGTGCCAGAAGGTGGCGCCTGGTAATCAGGAAGAAAGGAGGGGTCTTAAGCATGAGTGGTCTAAAGGGAAAGCACACACAAGGAAATGGCGTGGGGTAGAGATCCCAAACTCCAAATCTGTCAAGTTCAAGTGAACAGTGTGCCTTGGAGGTTCAAGGAACCAGCTCAGGTTCCTTGTTTGTAAGTTAACCTCCTACCTTTAATAAGAGCTTGAGTAGTTATGTCTGGTTGTGTTGAGTGGTGTGTTTGGTATCCTTGGGACAGGTTCAAGTTGCTAGAGTTGTTGAACCTAGTTTATGTCCCATGATACTTAAATTGTGTGTGTTGCTCTGTTTCTTAAATTATTTCTAGGAGTTGTCTAGCATGGTATTGTCTAGTTCCTGTCCTAGATTAATTGTTTCTGTTTGTATTGTGCTAGGCGATTGGTTTAGCTACTGTCATTGTCTTGTTGCATTGATAAAGGTCTAGGAGTGCCTCCTGATCTTGTATTGCATTATATATATTGTTCAAGATGATTAGATGAGTTGTTTAGTCTCTGTTTATTGTCTTTAAAATTCATAAAAAGAGCCTAATTGTCTTGTTATTGATGGGTTTTCATACCTGAGCAGTTAGTGATGTTAGTATGCATGGAGTTGAACTGAATGAGTTGTTTAGATTCTGTTCATTGCATATTTCTTTTTAAAACATTGGGATCAGACTTGGTGAATTATCAAGGGCTGATCCTAGTGTGTGTGGTCTGATTCTTGCTGGAGTTTGAGTGATGTTTCAGGTACACAAGAGGTGATCTCTGTCCATCATCAAACTAAGACAAAGAAGAAGGCATTGCCCACGTTTTTCAGAGCCTCCCAAGATGGATATTCCTGAACCGTGGAGATTGCCCAGTCCCAAATCCTATCTATGTGTCTGCCCATTTCCTACCCTGAAGATAGAAAGGATATTGGAGAATTGGAAAAACTGCTCAGAAGTGACTTACCTGATGCCAAGAGGATGTACAGGAGGTGCACTCAAGAGAAAAGGCCATCACTAAGCCAAGAGTGGCCGGTGGTCAGAGGCATGGTTCAAGGTGTTTAGTCCTGACCATGTAAGATACCCTTGTGAGTAGAACCAGTTGGCTTAAGCGCAGGCGTAGGAGCTGTTGTGCTCCTGGTTCAAGAGACTCATAAGGAAGGTCATCACCTAAGTCATGGGGAGACTGGTGGCCCAAAGACATTAGAGCTGAAGGAAGATAGTGAACTGGTTGGCTTAAGCGCAGATGTTGGTATTGTTGTGCTCCCAGTTTCAAAACTCATTGAAGCTCACATTCAAGCTTGTCCCTATACTCAGCCAAGCTTGAGGAGGGGAATCAGTGAGCTACCAGAATATCCATGAAGCTCCTAGTGTCTCTTTTCCTCAAAGAAGGCCAGCAACATCTATGTGTCAAAATAGATGATCAAGAAGAAGAGGTTGCATGGCGATTTAATAAGGAGGGGCCTAAGTGATCAGTCTGAAGAAGCTGGCACACCCCACCACTCTGACCAGCTATATTCAAGGACTCAAGGAGTATTCAATCAGGGACATTCTTGGCTAAGCAATCACATGATGGTGGCAAATTATGGAGTTGCAAAGTGCTGAGCTTCCCTACATGCTGAAACTTCAAGAGAAAAATGCAAAGGCTGGTTGAGAGAAGGAATGGCGTGGAGGATTCAAGTGCTTAGCAATCCTCACCAACATTCAACAAACTGATGCAAGGGAAGTACCTAAAACCATTATTATTCTTATGTGTGAATAGGTTTGCCCCTTGAGAATTGATACATGCATTTTTTGTATGATTGAATCAGGTACCTATTGAGCTCATGAACAAAGACAAGCTTTGTCTCAACCCCTAAATGGAGGCAAGAAGCCAAAAGAAAGGGGGAGACAAGCTCAGGTCATAAGAAGAAGCTCAAAGGTGATTTGTCAGTGAAGCAACTGGCGCCAATCCAAGTCGTTCATTGCCTCACCTCTGATCAAAAGTGGAGTTTGCAAGTGGTGGATTCACTCTTGCATTACTCAGTACCAACCGGATCAAAGAAGCTCAGTTCCAAGTGTGTGATTGAGCTTCCATAATCCGGACTGTGTCTTACCAAGTGGGGATTCAATTGGAGTCCACTCCTGACCATTCTTATAAAAGGGAAGCACCTTAAACTCATCTCAATACATTCATGATTGTCCTTATACTTAACTATTATTGAGTTTGATGTGATGAGTGCATTTCCTTAAGAACTGATGCACTTTTGAAATGATGTATCAGGTACCAAAATAAGCTTGAGCCTCACTGAAGATGATGATGATGATCCGGTCATGTCCTAGCCTTTCTAAGATGGCCAAAGAAGTCAGTTGAGAGGGGGAGACCCTAACCGAGTCTATGGTTCCATGAAGAGGTCAAGCCAAGTTCTAAAGAACAAGTAACTTTGCTGGGGGTTCAGAGAAGATGGTCTGGTCGTTTCCTTGCCTTCCTAAGGTGGCTTGAAGCCAGTTGAGAGGGGGAGACCCTAAACCGGCCACAAAATGATCCAGCCGGCTACTTGTGCTCAAGGATAGCAAGTTATGGTGATTCATACTTGCTATACCTATTAGGCCACGATCCAGAGCCTAAGGACTCCACCATGATGAATCTGAAGTTCCTTAGGCTCACTGGCCAATCCCTAAGCTTTGTGGAAACTCCACTCTTTTTCCCTTAGCAAGTTTTGTCCCAATGGGTTTTCTTGCTAAGGTTTTTAATGAGGGAGCTTCTTCAAGGTTCCAAGCTTGTCCAAGGATCTCCTATGGTCAAGCTTGAGGGGGAGTGTTGGAATGAAGAAGTAAGAAGCTGGAGTTGATGAAGAGACCAAGCTTCAAGAGCAAGCAAATCCGGAACAAGCAGATTTGAATCTGTCCGTACAGTTTTGGCTTGCAAGTAACCAAACCTAACCTAGAGTGTCTTGGAAGTCAAGGCAAGTGGGAAACTCGTCCAGCTGAGCTTTCTGAAGCATATTTGAAGTTTAAACTAAGTATGAGACCGTTGGAGAGAGATCTGGCAAGTTGGAGAATTAATTAAGATAAAAGTCACATGTGCATAAGGAGATGAACCTGCTGTCACTTTCACCCAACCAGACTGTGCCCATCTCTCTCTCCTGTCACTCTCTACTCCCTCTGGTCGAGATTCTCCTTGGCTGCATCCTCCTGGCTCCATCAGAAACCCTACAATAATATTAGTTTAGTAAATCTGTACTTTAACAATTGTTTAATCACTTGCAACTTGTAATCTGGCTATAAAGCCACCCCATTGTAACCATTACGAAATTAAGCTGAATGGGGGAGTTTCCCCTTTCTTCTTCACCATTCTCAAGTCTCTTATACTCTCCTAATCTCTGGTTACAAGAATCTCTCTCATACTCTCTCAAATCTCACTTAATCTCTCTTATTCTCCATTGCAGTCTCTTTAATTCTCACTTACTGTCTTCACTCTGTTCTCTTTCAATCCGACCACTTTCTGTTCTAAACAACACTCACACACCATAATCTGTCGATTCTCACAATAGGAGTTGGCGTGAAGAAGTTATCCCACTTTCAAATCAGGTGATTCCAGTTTCCCAGTTTGGGAATAGCACAGCTTCATCGTCGTTCAAATCAAACCAGGATGAATCACTTTGTGAGAAGCTTTATTTGGATACATAAAGTGGTGGAGAATCACCAGGAAGTTGAATAAATCTCATAGGAGTTGGCGAAAGAAGTTATCCCACTTTCAAATCAGGTGATTCCAGTTTCCCAGTTTGGGAATAGGACAGCTTCTCTGTCGTTCAATCAAACCAGGATGAATCACTTTGTGAGAAGCTTGATTTGGATACATAAAGTGGTGGAGAATCACCAGGAAGTTGAATAAATCTCATAGGAGTTGGCAAGAAGAAGTTATCCCACTTTCAAATCAGGTGATTTCAGTTTCCCAGTTTGGGAATAACACAGCTTCTTCGTCGTTCCAATCAAACCAGGATGAATTACTTTGTGAGAAGCTTGATTTGGATACATAAAGTGGTGGAGAATCACCAGGAAGTTGAATAAATCTCATAGGAGTTGGGATGAAGAAGTTATGCCACTTTCAAATCAGGTGATTCCAGTTTCCCAGTTAGGGAATAGCACAGCTTCTCCGTCGTTCCAATCAAACCAGGATGAATCACTTTGTGAGAAGCTTGATTTCGATACATAAAGTGGTGGAGAATCACCAGGAAGTTGAATAAATCTCATAGGAGTTGGCAAGAAGAAGTTATCCCACTTTCAAATCAGGTGATTCCAGTTTCCCAGTTTGGGAATAGCACAGCTTCATCGTCGTTCAAATCAAACCAGGATGAATCACTTTGTGAGAAGCTTGATTTGGATACATAAAGTGGTGGAGAATCACCAGGAAGTTGAATAAATCTCATAGGAGTTGAAGAAGTTATCCCACTTTCAAATCAGGTGATTCCAGTTTCCCAGTTTGGGAATAGCACAGCTTCTTCGTCGTTCCAATCAAACCAGGATGAATCACTTTGTGAGAAGCTTGATTTGGATACATAAAGTGGTGGAGAATCACCAGGAAGTTGAATAAATCTCATAGGAGTTGGGATGAAGAAGTTATCCCACTTTCAAATCAGGTGATTCCAGTTTCCCAGTTTGGGAATAGCACAGCTTCATCGTCGTTCAAATCAAACCAGGATGAATCACTTTGTGAGAAGCTTGATTTGGATACATAAAGTGGTGGAGAATCACCAGGAAGTTGAATAAATCTCATAGGAGTTGGCGAAAAGAAGTTATCCCACTTTCAAATCAGGTGATTCCAGTTTCCCAGTTTGGGGACAGCTTCTCTGTCGTTCAAATCAAACCAGGATGAATCACTTTGTGAGAAGCTTGATTTGGATACATAAAGTGGTGGAGAATCACCAGGAAGTTGAATAAATCTCATAGGAGTTGGCATGAAGAAGTTATCCCACTTTCAAATCAGGTGATTCCAGTTTCCCAGTTTGGGAATAGCACAGCTTCTTCGTCGTTCCAATCAAACCAGGATGAATCACTTTGTGAGAAGCTTGATTTGGATACATAAAGTGGTGGAGAATCACCAGGAAGTTGAATAAATCTCATAGGAGTTGGGATGAAGAAGTTATCCCACTTTCAAATCAGGTGATTCCAGTTTCCCAGTTTGGGAATAGCACAGCTTCTTCGTCGTTCCAATCAAACCAGGATGAATCACTTTGTGAGAAGCTTGATTTGGATACATAAAGTGGTGGAGAATCACCAGGAAGTTGAATAAATCTCATAGGAGTTGGCATGAAGATGTTATCCCACTTTCAAATCAGGTGATTCCAGTTTCCCAGTTTGGGAATAGCACAGCTTCATCGTCGTTCAAATCAAACCAGGATGAATCACTTTGTGAGAAGCTTGATTTGGATACATAAAGTGGTGGAGAATCACCAGGAAGTTGAATAAATCTCATAGGAGTTGGCAAAAAGAAGTTATCCCACTTTCAAATCAGGTGATTCCAGTTTCCCAGTTTGGGAATAGCACAGCTTCTTCGTCGTTCCAATCAAACCAGGATGAATCACTTTGTGAGAAGCTTGATTTGGATACATAAAGTGGTGGAGAATCACCAGGAAGTTGAATAAATCTCATAGGAGTTGGCGTGAAGAAGTTATCCCACTTTCAAATCAGGTGATTCCAGTTTCCCAGTTTGGGAATAGCACAGCTTCTTCGTCGTTCCAATCAAACCAGGATGAATCACTTTGTGAGAAGCTTGATTTGGATACATAAAGTGGTGGAGAATCACCAGGAAGTTGAATAAATCTCATAGGAGTTGGCGAAAAGAAGTTATCCCACTTTCAAATCAGGTGATTCCAGTTTCCCAGTTTGGGAATAGACAGCTTCTCTGTCGTTCCATCAAACCAGGATGAATCACTTTGTGAGAAGCTTGATTTGGATACATAAAGTGGTGGAGAATCACCAGGAAGTTGAATAAATCTCATAGGAGTTGGCATGAAGAAGTTATCCCACTTTCAAATCAGGTGATTCCAGTTTCCCAGTTTGGGAATAGCACAGCTTCTTCGTCGTTCCAATCAAACCAGGATGAATCACTTTGTGAGAAGCTTGATTTGAATACATAAAGTGGTGGAGAATCACCAGGAAGTTGAATAAATCTCATAGGAGTTGGGATGAAGAAGTTATCCCACTTTCAAATCAGGTGATTCCAGTTTCCCAGTTTGGGAATAGCACAGCTTCTTCGTCGTTCCAATCAAACCAGGATGAATCACTTTGTGAGAAGCTTGATTTGGATACATAAAGTGGTGGAGAATCACCAGGAAGTTGAATAAATCTCATAGGAGTTGGAAAAGAAGTTATCCCACTTTCAAATCAGGTGATTCCAGTTTCCCAGTTTGGGAATAGCACAGCTTCTTCGTCGTTCCAATCAAACCAGGATGAATCACTTTGTGAGAAGCTTGATTTGGATACATAAAGTGGTGGAGAATCACCAGGAAGTTGAATAAATCTCATAGGAGTTGGGATGAAGAAGTTATCCCACTTTCAAATCAGGTGATTCCAGTTTCCCAGTTTGGGAATACCACAGCTTCTTCGTCGTTCAATCAAACCAAGATGAATCTCTTTGTAAGAAGCTTGATTTGGATACATAAAGTGGTGGAGAATCACCAGGAAGTTGAATAAATCTCATAGGAGTTGGCGAAAAGAAGTTATCCCACTTTCAAATCAGGTGATTCCAGTTTCCCAGTTTGGGAATAGCACAGCTTCTTCGTCGTTCCAATCAAACCAGGATGAATCACTTTGTGAGAAGCTTGATTTGGATACATAAAGTGGTGGAGAATCACCAGGAAGTTGAATAAATCTCATAGGAGTTGGCGAAAAGAAGTTATCCCACTTTCAAATCAGGTGATTCCAGTTTCCCAGTTTGGGAATAGACAGCTTCTCTGTCGTTCAATCAAACCAGGATGAATCACTTTGTGAGAAGCTTGATTTGGATACATAAAGTGGTGGAGAATCACCAGGAAGTTGAATAAATCTCATAGGAGTTGGCATGAAGAAGTTATCCCACTTTCAAATCAGGTGATTCAGTTTCCCAGTTTGGGAATAGCACAGCTTCTTCGTCGTTCCAATCAAACCAGGATGAATCACTTTGTGAGAAGCTTGATTTGGATACATAAAGTGGTGGAGAATCACCAGGAAGTTGAATAAATCTCATAGGAGTTGGGATGAAGAAGTTATCCCACTTTCAAATCAGGTGATTCCAGTTTCCCAGTTTGGGAATAGCACAGCTTCTTCGACGTTCCAATCAAACCAGGATGAATCACTTTGTAACAAGCTTGATTTGGATACATAAAGTGGTGGAGAATCACCAGGAAGTTGAATAAATCTCATAGGAGTTGGCATGAAGAAGTTATCCCACTTTCAAATCAGGTGATTCCAGTTTCCCAGTTTGGGAATAGCACAGCTTCTTCGTCGTTCCAATCAAACCAGGATGAATCACTTTGTGAGAAACTTGATTTGGATACATAAAGTGGTGGAGAATCACTAGGAAGTTGAAAAAATCTCATAGGAGTTGGAAAAAGAAGTTATCCCTCTTTCAAATCAGGTGATTCCAGTTTCCTAGTTTGGGAATAGCACAGCTTCTTCGTCGTTCCAATCAAACCAGGATGAATCACTTTGTGAGAAGCTTGATTTGGATACATAAAGTGGTGGAGAATCACCAGGAAGTTGAATAAATCTCATAGGAGTTGGCATGAAGAAGTTATCCCACTTTCAAATCAGGTGATTCCAGTTTCCCAGTTTGGGAATAGCACAGCTTCTTCGTCGTTCCAATCAAACCAGGATGAATCACTTTGTGAGAAGCTTGATTTGGATACATAAAGTGGTGGAGAATCACCAGGAAGTTGAATAAATCTCATAGGAGTTGGGATGAAGAAGTTATCCCACTTTCAAATCAGGTGATTCCAGTTTCCCAGTTTGGGAATAGCACAGCTTCTTCGTCGTTCCAATCAAACCAGGATGAATCACTTTGTGAGAAGCTTGATTTGGATACATAAAGTGGTGGAGAATCACCAGGAAGTTGAATAAATCTCATAGGAGTTGGCGAAAAGAAGTTATCCCACTTCAAATCAGGTGATTCCAGTTTCCCAGTTTGGGAATAGCACAGCTTCTTCGTCGTTCCAATCAAACCAGGATGAATCACTTTGTGAGAAGCTTGATTTGGATACATAAAGTGGTGGAGAATCACCAGGAAGTTGAATAAATCTCATAGGAGTTGGCGTGAAGAAGTTATCCCACTTTCAAATCAGGTGATTCCAGTTTCCCAGTTTGGGAATAGCACAGCTTCTCATCGTCGTTCCAATCAAACCAGGATGAATCACTTTGTGAGAAGCTTGATTTGGATACATAAAGTGGTGGAGAATCACCAGGAAGTTGAATAAATCTCATAGGAGTTGGCGTGAAGAAGTTATCCCACTTTCAAATCAGGTGATTCCAGTTTCCCAGTTTGGGAATAGCACAGCTTCTTCGTCGTTCCAATCAAACCAGGATGAATCACTTTGTGAGAAGCTTGATTTGGATACATAAAGTGGTGGAGAATCACCAGGAAGTTGAATAAATCTCATAGGAGTTGGGAAAAGAAGTTATCCCACTTTCAAATCAGGTGATTCCAGTTTCCCAGTTTGGGAATAGCACAGCTTCTTCGTCGTTCCAATCAAACCAGGATGAATCACTTTGTGAGAAGCTTGATTTGGATACATAAAGTGGTGGAGAATCACCAGGAAGTTGAATAAATCTCATAGGAGTTGGGATGAAGAAGTTATCCCACTTTCAAATCAGGTGATTCCAGTTTCCCAGTTTGGGAATAGCACAGCTTCTTCGTCGTTCCAATCAAACCAGGATGAATCACTTTGTGAGAAGCTTGATTTGGATACATAAAGTGGTGGAGAATCACCAGGAAGTTGAATAAATCTCATAGGAGTTGGGATGAAGAAGTTATCCCACTTTCAAATCAGGTGATTCCAGTTTCCCAGTTTGGGAATAGCACAGCTTCTTCGTCGTTCCAATCAAACCAGGATGAATCACTTTGTGAGAAGCTTGATTTGGATACATAAAGTGGTGGAGAATCACCAGGAAGTTGAATAAATCTCATAGGAGTTGGCATGAAGAAGTTATCCCACTTTCAAATCAGGTGATTCCAGTTTCCCAGTTTGGGAATAGCACAGCTTCTTCGTCGTTCAATCAAACCAGGATGAATCACTTTGTGAGAAGCTTGATTTGGATACATAAAGTGGTGGAGAATCACCAGGAAGTTGAATAAATCTCATAGGAGTTGGCAAAAGAAGTTATCCCACTTTCAAATCAGGTGATTCCAGTTTCCCAGTTTGGGAATAGCACAGCTTCTTCGTCGTTCCAATCAAACCAGGATGAATCACTTTGTGAGAAGCTTGATTTGGATACATAAAGTGGTGGAGAATCACCAGGAAGTTGAATAAATCTCATAGGAGTTGGCATGAAGAAGTTATCCCACTTTCAAATCAGGTGATTCCAGTTTCCCAGTTTGGGAATAGCACAGCTTCTCGTCGTTCCAATCAAACCAGGATGAATCACTTTGTGAGAAGCTTGATTTGGATACATAAAGTGGTGGAGAATCACCAGGAAGTTGAATAAATCTCATAGGAGTTGGGATGAAGAAGTTATCCCACTTTCAAATCAGGTGATTCCAGTTTCCCAGTTTGGGAATAGCACAGCTTCTTCGTCGTTCCAATCAAACCAGGATGAATCACTTTGTGAGAAGCTTGATTTGGATACATAAAGTGGTGGAGAATCACCAGGAAGTTGAATAAATCTCATAGGAGTTGGCGAAAAGAAGTTATCCCACTTTCAAATCAGGTGATTCCAGTTTCCCAGTTTGGGAATAGCACAGCTTCTTCGTCGTTCCAATCAAACCAGGATGAATCACTTTGTGAGAAGCTTGATTTGGATACATAAAGTGGTGGAGAATCACCAGGAAGTTGAATAAATCTCATAGGAGTTGGCGTGAAGAAGTTATCCCACTTTCAAATCAGGTGATTCCAGTTTCCCAGTTTGGGAATAGCACAGCTTCATCGTCGTTCCAAATCAAACCAGGATGAATCACTTTGTGAGAAGCTTGATTTGGATACATAAAGTGGTGGAGAATCACCAGGAAGTTGAATAAATCTCATAGGAGTTGGCGAAAAGAAGTTATCCCACTTTCAAATCAGGTGATTCCAGTTTCCCAGTTTGGGAATAGCACAGCTTCTTCGTCGTTCCAATCAAACCAGGATGAATCACTTTGTGAGAAGCTTGATTTGGATACATAAAGTGGTGGAGAATCACCAGGAAGTTGAATAAATCACATAGGAGTTGGCGTGAAGAAGTTATCCCACTTTCAAATCAGGTGATTCCAGTTTCCCAGTTTGGGAATAGCACAGCTTCTCTGTCGTTCAATTCAAACAAGGATGAATCACTTTGTGAGAAGCTTGATTTGGATACATAAAGTGGTGGAGAATCACCAGGAAGTTGAATAAATCTCATAGGAGTTGGCATGAAGATGTTATCCCACTTTCAAATCAGGTGATTCCAGTTTCCCAGTTTGGGAATAGCACAGCTTCTTCGTCGTTACATTCAAACCAGGATGAATCACTTTGTGAGAAGCTTGATTTGGATACATAAAGTGGTGGAGAATCACCAGGAAGTTGAATAAATCTCATAGGAGTTGGAGAAGAAGTTATCCCACTTTCAAATCAGGTGATTCCAGTTTCCCCCAGTTTGGGAATAGCACAGCTTCTTCGTCGTTCCAATCAAACCAGGATGAATCACTTTGTGAGAAGCTTGATTTGGATACATAAAGTGGTGGAGAATCACCAGGAAGTTGAATAAATCTCATAGGAGTTGGCGATGAAGAAGTTATCCCACTTTCAAATCAGTGATTCCAGTTTCCCAGTTTGGGAATAGCACAGCTTCTTCGTCGTTCAAATCAAACCAGGATGAATCACTTTGTGAGAAGCTTGATTTGGATACATAAAGTGGTGGAGAATCACCAGGAAGTTGAATAAATCTCATAGGAGTTGGCGAAAAAGTTATCCCACTTTCAAATCAGGTGATTCCAGTTTCCCAGTTTGGGAATAGCACAGCTTCTTCGTCGTTCCAATCAAACCAGGATGAATCACTTTGTGAGAAGCTTGATTTGGATACATAAAGTGGTGGAGAATCACCAGGAAGTTGAATAAATCTCATAGGAGTTGGCAAAAGAAGTTATCCCACTTTCAAATCAGGTGATTCCAGTTTCCCAGTTTGGGAATAGCACAGCTTCATCGTCGTTCAAATCAAACCAGGATGAATCACTTTGTGAGAAGCTTGATTTGGATACATAAAGTGGTGGAGAATCACCAGGAAGTTGAATAAATCTCATAGGAGTTGGGATGAAGAAGTTATCCCACTTTCAAATCAGGTGATTCCAGTTTCCCAGTTTGGGAATAGCACAGCTTCATCGTCATTCCAATCAAACCAGGATGAATCACTTTGTGAGAAGCTTGATTTGGATACATAAAGTGGTGGAGAATCACCAGGAAGTTGAATAAATCTCATAGGAGTTGGGATGAAGAAGTTATCCCACTTTCAAATCAGGTGATTCCAGTTTCCCAGTTTGGGAATAGCACAGCTTCATCGTCGTTCCAATCAAACCAGGATGAATCACTTTGTGAGAAGCTTGATTTGGATACATAAAGTGGTGGAGAATCACCAGGAAGTTGAATAAATCTCATAGGAGTTGGCGAAAAGAAGTTATCCCACTTTCAAATCAGGTGATTCCAGTTTCCCAGTTTGGGAATAGGACAGCTTCTCTGTCGTTCAAATCAAACCAGGATGAATCACTTTGTGAGAAGCTTGATTTGGATACATAAAGTGGTGGAGAATCACCAGGAAGTTGAATAAATCTCATAGGAGTTGGCATGAAGATGTTATCCCACTTTCAAATCAGGTGATTCCAGTTTCCCAGTTTGGGAATAGCACAGCTTCTTCGTCGTTCCAATCAAACCAGGATGAATCACTTTGTGAGAAGCTTGATTTGGATACATAAAGTGGTGTAGAATAACCAGGAAGTTGAATAAATCTCATAGGAGTTGGGATGAAGAAGTTATCCCACTTTCAAATCAGTGATTGAGTTTTAGCCAGTTTCTTCCAGTTTGGGAATAGCACAGCTTCTTCGTCGTTCCATTCAAACCAGGATGAATCACTTTGTGAGAAGCTTGATTTGGATACATAAAGTGGTGGAGAATACCCAGGAAGTTGAATAAATCTCATAATAGTTGGCAAGAAGAAGTTATCCCACTTTCAAATCAGGTGATTCCAGTTTCCCAGTTTGGGAATAGCACAGCTTCATCGTCGTTCAAATCAAACCAGGATGAATCACTTTGTGAGAAGCTTGATTTGGATACATAAAGTGGTGGAGAATCACCAGGAAGTTGAATAAATCTTATAGGAGTTGGGATGAAGAAGTTATCCCACTTTCAAATCAGGTGATTCCAGTTTCCCAGTTTGAGAATAGCACAGCTTCTTCGTCGTTCCAATCAAACCAGGATGAATCACTTTGTGAGAAGCTTGATTTGGATACATAAAGTGGTGGAGAATCACCAGGAAGTTGAATAAATCACATAGGAGTTGGCGTGAAGAAGTTATCCCACTTTCAAATCAGGTGATTCCAGTTTCCCAGTTTGGGAATAGCACAGCTTCATCGTCGTTCAAATCAAACCAGGATGAATCACTTTGTGAGAAGCTTGATTTGGATACATAAAGTGGTGGAGAATGACCAGGAAGTTGAATAAATCTCATAGGAGTTGGCAAGAAGAAGTTATCCCACTTTCAAATCAGGTGATTCCAGTTTCCCAGTTTGGGAATAGCACAGCTTCATCGTCGTTCAAATCAAACCAGGATGAATCACTTTGTGAGAAGCTTGATTTGGATACATAAAGTGGTGGAGAATCACCAGGAAGTTGAATAAATCACATAGGAGTTGGCGTGAAGAAGTTATCCCACTTTCAAATCAGGTGATTCCAGTTTCCCAGTTTGGGAATAGCACAGCTTCATTGTCGTTCAAATCAAACCAGGATGAATCACCTTGTGAGAAGCTTTATTTGGATACATAAAGTGGTGGAGAATCACCAGGAAGTTGAATAAATCTCATAGGAGTTAGCGAAAAGAAGTTATCCCACTTTCAAATCAGGTGATTCCAGTTTCCCAGTTTGGGAATAGGACAGCTTCTCTGTCGTTCAAATCAAACCAGGATGAATCAATTTGTGAGAAGCTTTATTTCGATACATAAAGTGGTGGAGAATCACCAGGAAGTTGAATAAATCTCATAGGAGTTGGCATGAAGATGTTATCCCACTTTCAAATCAGGTGATTCCAGTTTCCCAGTTTGGGAATAGCACAGCTTCTTCGTCGTTCCAATCAAACAAGGATGAATCACTTTGTGAGAAGCTTGATTTGAATACATAAAGTGGTGTAGAATCACCAGGAAGTTGAATAAATCTGATAGGAGTTGGGATGAAGAAGTTATCCCACTTTCAAATCAGGTGATTCCAGTTTCCCAGTTTGGGAATAGCACAGCTTCTTCGTCGTTCCATTCAAAACAGGATGAATCACTTTGTGAGAAGCTTGATTTGGATACATAAAGTGGTGGAGAATACCCAGGAAGTTGAATAAATCTCATAGGAGTTGGAAAGAAGAAGTTATCCCACTTTCAAATCAGGTGATTCCAGTTTCCCAGTTTGAGAATAGCACAGCTTCTTCGTCGTTCCAATCAAACCAGGATGAATCACTTTGTGAGAAGCTTGATTTGGATACATAAAGTGGTGTAGAATCACCAGGAAGTTGAATAAATCTCATAGGAGTTAGCGAAAAGAAGTTATCCCACTTTCAAATCAGGTGATTCCAGTTTCCCAGTTTGGGAATAGGACAGCTTCTCTGTCGTTCAAATCAAACCAGGATGAATCACTTTGTGAGAAGCTTGATTTGGATACATAAAGTGGTGGAGAATCACCAGGAAGTTGAATAAATCTCATAGGAGTTGGCATGAAGATGTTATCCCACTTTCAAATCAGGTGATTCCAGTTTCCCAGTTTGGGAATAGCACAGCTTCTTCGTCGTTCCAATAAAACCAGGATGAATCACTTTGTGAGAAGCTTGATTTGAATACATAATGTGGTGTAGAATCACCAGGAAGTTGAATAAATCTCATTGGATTTGGGATGAAGAAGTTATCCCACTTTCAAATCAGGTGATTCCAGTTTCCCAGTTTGGGAATAGCACAGCTTCTTCGTCGTTCCATTCAAACCAGGATGAATCACTTTGTGAGAAGCTTGATTTGGATACATAAAGTGGTGGAGAATACCCAGGAAGTTGAATAAATCTCATAGGAGTTGGCAAGAAGAAGTTATCCCACTTTCAAATCAGGTGATTCCAGTTTCCCAGTTTGGGAATAGCACAGCTTCATCGTCATTCAAATCAAACCAGGATGAATCACTTTGTGAGAAGCTTGATTTGGATACATAAAGTGGTCGAGAATCACCAGGAAGTTGAATAAATCTCATAGGAGTTGGCGAAAAGAAGTTATCCCACTTTCAAATCAGGTGATTCCAGTTTCCCAGTTTGAGAATAGCACAGCTTCTTCGTCGTTCCAATCAAACCAGGATGAATCACTTTGTGAGAAGCTTGATTTGGATACATAAAGTGGTGGAGAATCACCAGGAAGTTGAATAAATCACATAGGAGTTGGCGTGAAGAAGTTATCCCACTTTCAAATCAGGTGATTCCAGTTTCCCAGTTTGGGAATAGCACAGCTTCATCGTCGTTCAAATCAAACCAGGATGAATCACTTTGTGAGAAGCTTTATTTGGATACATAAAGTGGTGGAGAATCACCAGGAAGTTGAATAAATCTCATAGGAGTTGGCGAAAAGAAGTTATCCCACTTTCAAATCAGGTGATTCCAGTTTCCCAGTTTGGGAATAGCACAGCTTCTTCGTCGTTCCAATCAAACCAGGATGAATCTAATACGTCCCTAGATTGCTTCTCTGGATGGTATGGGATAGATCCTTGCTAGAACGAATCAAAGACTCAAGCTCTACAAGGTTGTGGATGGATTGGTGACACAAGAGGCTGCGGAAAGGCTCCTTGATACTCCTAAGTGACTAGATCGGATATGACACACCGAGATAGACACTCTTGGGTTGTTGGATACTACACACCAACAAGAACACTCAACAACTCGCGAACAAGTAGTAGAGAGAACAAAAGAAAGGTTTATGATAAAAGATAATTGATTATTGATAAGGGGTTCAAAGTACACTTATATAAGAGAAGTTGGAACAGACTCCAAGCTTCTCGAAAACTATCAAGAGAGTAAAGGCACACGGCTCTCTTGGAAATAGAAACAAATGACAAGTTTGAAAACAAAAGCATGAAATGAAAGACATAATATAACATAAGGTTGATCCGGGATAAGGTTGGATCGAGATCATCAACTAAGAGATTTGAGAAGCAAATCTATGGCCTCGTTAAAAACCTATCTTTGGAAAACCCATTGGGACAAAACCAAAGATAGGGAAAAAGAGCACGCATAGATTGCTTGCTTAGTTGATGATCAGCTTGATGGTGAAGTAGCTTGAATGGTGATAAGTGTGTCTTGGTTGATCAAGCTTCTACCAAGACATTCCTCTTGCTTCCATGACATCTTAACCAATCCTCCAATAACTTGCGTGAGCTTCCTTGATCTTGATCGAGTTAGAGGTCCTTTAGATAAGACTAGAACATCTTCATCAGCCGGCTTATCTAGATCCTCATCATCTTCATTAGCTAGTTGGTCCATGATCACATCATCCCCTCCCTCTTGAAAAGGATTTGTCCTCAAATCTGGCTCATCTGCAACAAAAGGGATCAAGTCAGTAACATTGAAGCTATCACTTATATCGTACTTACCTTGCAGATCAAGTTTGTAGGCATTGTCATTGATCCTCTTGGTGACTTCAAAAGGGCCATCAATCCGCGGCATTAGCTTAGACTTCCTCTCCTTTGGAAACCTCTCTTTCCTCAAGTGAACCCATACTTGATCTCCAACTTCAAAGATCATCTCACGCCTTCCCTTGTTAGCTTGTTTGGCGTATTGCTTAGTTTTCTCTTCAAGATTGCGCTTAGCTTGCTCATGAATCTGCTGAACCATCTCAGCTTTCTTTTTCCCATCCATACTAACTCTTTCACACTCAGGTAAAGGTATTAGATCCAAAGGTGAGATGGGATTGAACCCATAAACAATTTCAAAAGGAGAAAACTTAGAAGCAGAATGCATAGCATGATTGTATGCAAATTCACAATGAGGCAAGTAATCTTCCCATGATTTCAAATTCTTTTTGATGAATGCACGCAGGAGAGTCCCTAGGGTTCTATTAACTACTTCAGTCTGTCCATCAGTTTGTGGATGACAAGTAGTAGAAAACAATAGCTTAGTTCCTAGTTTAGACCACAATGTTTTCCAAAAGTAGCTAAGGAATTTAGTGTCTCTGTCTGAAACTATAGTCCTAGGCATTCCATGCAAACGTACAACTTCTTTAAAGAACAAATTAGCTATATGTAATGCATCATCAGTTTTATTGCAAGCTATGAAATGTGCCATTTTAGAGAATCTATCAACAACCACAAAGATAGAATCCTTTCCAGTCCTAGTTCTAGGCAAACCCATAGCAAAATCCATAGATATATCATTCCAAGGATGGGTAGGAATAGGCAAAGGAGTATACAAACCGTGGGGTTGAACTTTAGACTTTGCAAGCTTGCAAGTTGTGCACCTTCCACAGATTCTCTCCACATCTCTTTTCATATGCGGCCAATAGAAGTGATCCTGCAGAACTTTAAGGGTTTTTGCTATACCAAAATGACCCATCAAGCTTCCTCCATGGGATTCCCTGACAAATAGATCTCTCAAAGAGCAATTAGGCACACATAAACGATTGTCATAGAATAAGAATCCATCATGCCTATAATAATGTCCAGAAGCATACTTAGCACATGATTTATAAGCTTCTTGAAAGTCAGGATCAGATTCATACATTTCTTTAATCTGCTCAAAGCCTAGCAACTTAGCATCAAGAGTATTTAAGAGGACATACCTTCTGGATAGTGCATCAGCAACTATATTTTCCTTACCTTGTTTGTATTTGATCACATAAGGGAAGGTTTCAATGAATTCTACCCATCTAGCATGTCTCTTGCTGAGCTTACTTTGTCCTTTGAGATACTTGAGAGATTCATGGTCGGTGTGAATGACAAACTCCTTTGGCCAGAGATAATGCTGCCAAGTTTGTAGAGCTCTCACCAATGCGTAGAGTTCTTTGTCATAAGTGGCATAGTTGAGAGTAGCTCCACTGAGTTTCTCACTGAAATAAGCAATAGATCTCTTATCCTGCATCAACACAGCACCAATTCCAATTCCTGAGGCATCACATTCTATTTCAAATGTTTTAGAAAAATCAGGAAGTATGAGAAGAGGAGATTGAGTAAGCTTCTCTTTAAGGAGTTGGAATGCGGCTTCTTGAACTTCTCCCCACTTGAATCCTACATCCTTCTTGATTATCTCAGTCAGGGGAGCTGCTAGAGTGCTGAAATCCTTCACAAAGCGCCTATAGAAACCTGCCAGTCCATGAAAACTCCTTACTTCTCCCACTGTAGTTGGGCTCGGCCACTCTTGTATTGCTTTGATCTTTTCCTGATCCACCTTTACACCATCTGCACTTACAACAAAGCCTAGAAAGACCAAGTTATCTGTGCAAAAAGTGCACTTCTTTAGGTTGGCATAAAGTTTTTCTTTTCTCAAAACATCCAAAACAGCCCTAAGATGTTCTATATGATCTTCTAAGCATTTGCTGTAAACTAATATATCATCAAAGTACACAACAACAAAGATGCCTATGAAAGACCTAAGAATATGATTCATCAGTCTCATGAATGTACTAGGCGCATTGGTTAATCCAAATGGCATAACTAACCATTCATACAAGCCATGTTTAGTTTTAAAAGCAGTTTTCCACTCATCTCCTTCTTTCATCCTAATCTGATGATATCCACTTTTCAAATCTATTTTAGAAAATATGCAAGAACCATGTAACTCATCAAGCATATCATCTAATCTAGGAATAGGGTGGCGATACTTCACTGTTATGTTGTTGATTGCTCTACAATCAACACACATGCGCCAGCTCCCATCTTTCTTTGGCACAAGGAGCACTGGGACTGCACAAGGACTAAAACTCTCTCGGATATGACCCTTCTCCATCAGCTCCTCTACTTGTTTTTGCAATTCTTTAGTTTCAACTGGATTGGTCCTGTATGCTGGACGGTTGGGCAGTGTAGAACCAGGTACAAAGTCTATTTGGTGCTCAATCCCACGCACTGGAGGCAAACCAATAGGGCTATCTTCTGGAAATACATCTGCATAATCCTGTAAAATAGAAACTAGTTCACTCGGATGATCCGGTGTGTGATCAGTAACTGTTAGAAGAGTCTCTTTAAACATAAGCAAGATAATAGAATTTTGGGAGTAGAGAATTCTTTTGATATCTCCCTGTTTGGCATAGAGGCTGTGATGCTTGTTATGATCAGGTTTGAGATCAATCTCTTTCTCTTTCTTTTTCTGAAGCTGGATTTGATCTTCATGAACCTCTTTAGGAGATAAAGGCACCAGCACAGTCTTCTTTCCCTTGAATTCGAATGAGTGCTTGTTGGTGAAGCCATCATGATTCACACGTCTATCATACTGCCAGGGTCTTCCCAGAAGTATATGACTGGCTTCCATTGGCAACACATCACACAAGACTTCATCTTTGTTGAAGCTTACATGATCCAAGAGAGCTTGGTGGTTACTCTAGAAGAAGAAGAAGCAGCCAAGACTCAGTAAGAAGAAGTTGTATCTCCAAGAAGAAGCTGATCTGGTGTGTCCGAGCACTTCAACCTAACAAGAGGTTAGGTGAAAGGGGGAGAGACCAAGATTAGGCAGTAAGGAGAGTACAAGGCGTGGGGTGATTGTAGAGGCCATGATCCAGAGTCTTTGTGTCCCTTACATTGTTGGTAAGGCACAAAGACTCACTGGCCAATCCCTAGGCCTTGGAGACTTTACTCTTTTTCCCTCATCAAGGTTTTGTCCCAAAGGGTTTTCCTTGGTGAGGTTTTTAATGAGGAAGTTCTTCAGGGTTCCAAGCTTGACTTAGGATCAACTAAAGTCAAGCTTGAGGGGGAGTGTTGAACTGAAGAGAAGAATGGAGCTTGTGCATAAATAGGGGCAAGCTCTTGAAGATCTTAAGAAGAGTTCTATGAAGCTTCAGAAGTGATGAGAAGCTGATATAAGGTTGGGACAATGGCTAAGAAGAGTTCAGACAGAAGTGGAGTAGTCTTTGGATGAGTTAAGGAGAGAAAGGTAGATGGTGCAAAGATAGGGACAGCCATGTACGGCCATGTACGGATGGTACGGCCCGGGAAGGACATGGCTGATCCAAAAGAGTTTCTATCAAGTCTTGGGATGTTTTGGAGTTGTGCAAAGATAGGGCGCAATGTGAGAGAAGCAGCCCTAATCCGTACACTCAGCTGATGAAGACTTGTGATACAAGGCATGAAGAAGGCTTAGGGCAAGAGAGCAAAGATCCTAAAGGCATATGCTGTCCGAGATGCTTTAGGAAGTAACCAGGAAGGTGCTGAGCTCTCTTGACCGTTTATGGATAAGAAACCTTATCCATACAGCTTGTTCAAATTCAAATAAGCAAGCTGGCATGAGCTGTAAAGTAAAGGCAAAGAAGAAGTCATGTATCTGGCCAAAGGAGAGGGAAGATACATGGAGCTTTAAGAAAAGCAATCAGGCGCCAGCAAGCAAGAACCAATCACCATTCAGCCTTCCTTGACCAGATCCAAAGCTACATCCAAGCCATTCATTTCCCAAAGTCATTTAGAGCCATCAGATTTAGGTTTATGAGTTTCAGAGTGTGAAAACATATATAAACTGATGTATGGACGTTTTGTAAGCTCTAAGAGAGTATGGGGGTTTTCCCCATCTCCTTCATAAATATAAAAGTGTGTTCTTGATCAGATTCTCTTAATCTACCCCTTTCTTAGTCTCTAATCTCTTAATCTCTCTAAGTCTCTTTGTTTCTGATTCAAGTTCATACTAGTTTCATCAGACCTCTTATTCAACTAGTTCAAGACCTTATTCTTTGCCTCTAATGGCTTCTCATACACATACACAGCCAGAGCTCTCAAATCTCATATGGTATCAGAGCCAGGTTCATCAGAACCTGAGCTGAAGCTTCCGCAAACACACTGCTCTCTCCTCAGCTCAAATCCAAACCATTGAAGCTCTCTCCATCCGGTTCAGCTCCTTATGAAGAAGAAGACTGAAGCTTGGCGAGTTCTCATGGTTCCTCATCCTGTTCTCTTCCTGTCCTGATGGTGATTCTCCTTGGAAGCAGAGGTGTATGGACAAGGCCTAGCTATCCTTGTACCAAGGCGCCTTGTCCAAGAGAAGAACACATCCGGTTCCAAAGAAGATGGTGTCAAGAGCTTGGCGCCTAGTGGAGATGAAGAAAGGAGGGGTCTTTGAAGCTGATGGTACAAGATGGAGGCCATGAACTGAAGGTGAAGGAGGTGGGTGACGATCCACACTCTCAAGTCCAACAAAGCATGGCCGGTTTCATGAAAGGTTAAGGAACCAATCTGGTTCCTTGTGGTAAACGATTCTTAAAACCTTCTTGATAATGAGCAGATGATAAGATGAGTTGTGTATTGTGATGTGTAGTGATTGTTAAACCTGAGGATAATGTGATTGCTAAAAATAATTAGTTGAATCTGTCCCAGGATGCTTTAAAGGCTTGTTTAGTGTTTAAAGAGTAAAATGCTTGCTCCTGTTAAGTAATGAGTTTGCTAAATGTGAAATGATATTGTTTGAAGCTCATGAACTGAAAACAGATTGAAAGTAATGCATTGTCTGATGTTAAGTGATGATAGTAATGCTTAGCCTAAGTTATAAATGAATGTGTGATGGATAGTATTGTTGCATTCATGAATTAAAACTGATTAAGGCTAGTGCATACTGTCAAATGGCTGTCTTATATTGAAGCATTAGATTCATGTCTAAATGCTGAGTAAAGAAGCTTTAAAAATTGCCTAAGTAGCTTGTATTGAATCTGTTAGGATCATGCTAGTGCTTAGAGAGTTTGCTTGCAAAGATTAGAACTTGAAAATGTCTAGTTTAATCTGTTGCATTGCTTAAAGACATTGGTGTTCAAACTTGATGATGCATCAAGGGTTGACCCAATGCACTTGTGTCTTATCTTTGCTGGAGTTTGAGTGATGTTTCAGGTTCACAAGAGGTGTTCTTGGTTCACCATCCATCCGAGTTGAAAGAGGAAGACTTTGCCCATTGTGTGGAGCAATGGAGAGTTGAGAGAGAAGTGGTGATGCGCCACTGGTGTGAAGTGTCACTGAAGCTCACTTGCAAGCTTGGACCTATACTCAATCCAAGCTTGAGGAGGGGAGTTTAGTGAGCTTCCAAGCGATCCAAGAAGTCCATTGCAAGCATCTGAAGAAGGAGCCATCCGGGCTTAGGCTGTGGCGAGTCTATTCAAGAGAGTACTCAAACTAAGACAGAGTACTCTTGGCTGTGAGAAGATGAAGGCAACTCTATCAAGGCGGCTTCTAGTGTGAAGCGATTGGAGAGATAGCTGAAGCTTCCACAAGCATTCCATGAAGATGGCAAGATCAGAAGAGGAGCGGCAATGGTGTGTGTGTGAGGATCATGAAGCAATCCATTCAAGCTTGTTCCTGTGAGAGTCTCAAGCTTGAGGGGGAGTGTTGAAGCTTACATGATCCAAGAGAGCTTGGTGGTTACTCTAGAAGAAGAAGAAGCAGCCAAGACTCAGTAAGAAGAAGTTGTATCTCCAAGAAGAAGCTGATCTGGTGTGTCCGAGCACTTCAACCTAACAAGAGGTTAGGTGAAAGGGGGAGAGACCAAGATTAGGCAGTAAGGAGAGTACAAGGCGTGGGGTGATTGTAGAGGCCATGATCCAGAGTCTTTGTGTCCCTTACATTGTTGGTAAGGCACAAAGACTCACTGGCCAATCCCTAGGCCTTGGAGACTTTACTCTTTTTCCCTCATCAAGGTTTTGTCCCAAAGGGTTTTCCTTGGTGAGGTTTTTAATGAGGAAGTTCTTCAGGGTTCCAAGCTTGACTTAGGATCAACTAAAGTCAAGCTTGAGGGGGAGTGTTGAACTGAAGAGAAGAATGGAGCTTGTGCATAAATAGGGGCAAGCTCTTGAAGATCTTAAGAAGAGTTCTATGAAGCTTCAGAAGTGATGAGAAGCTGATATAAGGTTGGGACAATGGCTAAGAAGAGTTCAGACAGAAGTGGAGTAGTCTTTGGATGAGTTAAGGAGAGAAAGGTAGATGGTGCAAAGATAGGGACAGCCATGTACGGCCATGTACGGATGGTACGGCCCGGGAAGGACATGGCTGATCCAAAAGAGTTTCTATCAAGTCTTGGGATGTTTTGGAGTTGTGCAAAGATAGGGCGCAATGTGAGAGAAGCAGCCCTAATCCGTACACTCAGCTGATGAAGACTTGTGATACAAGGCATGAAGAAGGCTTAGGGCAAGAGAGCAAAGATCCTAAAGGCATATGCTGTCCGAGATGCTTTAGGAAGTAACCAGGAAGGTGCTGAGCTCTCTTGACCGTTTATGGATAAGAAACCTTATCCATACAGCTTGTTCAAATTCAAATAAGCAAGCTGGCATGAGCTGTAAAGTAAAGGCAAAGAAGAAGTCATGTATCTGGCCAAAGGAGAGGGAAGATACATGGAGCTTTAAGAAAAGCAATCAGGCGCCAGCAAGCAAGAACCAATCACCATTCAGCCTTCCTTGACCAGATCCAAAGCTACATCCAAGCCATTCATTTCCCAAAGTCATTTAGAGCCATCAGATTTAGGTTTATGAGTTTCAGAGTGTGAAAACATATATAAACTGATGTATGGACGTTTTGTAAGCTCTAAGAGAGTATGGGGGTTTTCCCCATCTCCTTCATAAATATAAAAGTGTGTTCTTGATCAGATTCTCTTAATCTACCCCTTTCTTAGTCTCTAATCTCTTAATCTCTCTAAGTCTCTTTGTTTCTGATTCAAGTTCATACTAGTTTCATCAGACCTCTTATTCAACTAGTTCAAGACCTTATTCTTTGCCTCTAATGGCTTCTCATACACATACACAGCCAGAGCTCTCAAATCTCATAATCTTCATATCTACCAATGGCTATAGGAACCAGTACTTGAGTAGAAACTCTCATCTCGCCCTCCTCATTGAGCCACTGCAATCTGTAGGGTCTTGGGTGTTTCTGAATTTTCAAACCCAATTTCTTCACCATTGTCTCACTAGCTACATTGACACAACTTCCTCCATCAATAATGAGACTGCACACCTTTCCCTGAACCATACACCTTGTGTAAAATAGATTCTCTCGCTGCTCAAGCTCTCCATTCTTAGCTTGCAAGTTCAAGAGCCTTCTTGTCACTGTTGAAATGAGGTGATGCAACTATGTGATATGAAGCTAGAGAAGGTTAGAGGCTTGAGGATGAAGTTAGGGATGTGAGTGTACGGACAGGCCGTACAAGGTGGCCGTACAAGGTAAAGAAGAAGTTACCATGACCGTTTAACCAAGAGGGGAGTAAACGGATCATTCTTACCTTCTACCATGCTCTACTTAGATCAGACCGTTGAGAGAGCTTGAGGAGCGCTTCTGACAGGCTGTGCCAGGCTGTGACAGACTGTCAGCATCCTAGTCAAAGATCCAAGATGCTTCACACGCGGGAAGAAGCTCATTGGATGCTTTATGATATGCGCTCCTCTCCTGGTTGACTCCACATGCTTTAGCTTAACTTTAAACCTTGTAAACCCTAAGCTCTCATACTATATAAGTTGTAACCTCATCAGATTAATGATTAACGAGATTGAATCACTCTATCTCTACTCTCTCTCTAGTTTAAATCTCAAAGTCTCTTAATCACTCTCAAACCATGATTCTTGTTTAAATCTTTCACTAAACTTCTCTTTACTCGTTCTTAATCTCTCAATACCTTCTTAAATCTCTAAAATCTCATGGTATCAGAGCCAGGTTGGCTTTGGTATTGAGAGATCTTAGTTCCTTTGTGTGATTCTTACTCATTCCTTCTTTGTGTTCTTGCGTTTGTTCTTGATACTTCCGGGAAGTCTTGTCAGTTTGTTGAAGTGTCTTACCCTTGGTTCTTTGGTCCCGTGTGTTCTTGAAGATCTGGTGTGGTAGAAGCTCAACTGAAGTACAAGATTGAAGACTAGAAGTATCTAGAGGCAAAGAGAAGATGGAAGGAAACTACAGTAAGCTTGTTACAGTTCCGGTTGCCTTAAAAGGTGTAGGGAACTACTTGTTGTGGTCTCGGCTGGTGAAGACTGCTATTGGGAGGCTAGGGTTGTGGAACCACATCACGGATGATGGTCCAGAGCCAGTGGCCAAAGGGAATGAGGAAGCTGAGGGTGGAAAAGTACTCACTGAAGCTGAGGTGAAGAAGAAATGGGTTCAGGAAGATCTGATGGTGCTGTCCGTGCTACACAGTTCTATTGAAGTCCCGTTGCTTGAAGCCTACATCTTCTGTGAGACACCTAAGCATCTATGGGAGACGCTCCAGAAGACATTTGGAGATGTTTCAAACCTTAACCGTGTGTTTGAGTTGAAGAAAGCCATCACCTCCTTGATGCAAGGTGGTGTGGAGCTTACTACACACATTGGGAAGTTCAGAGCGCTTTGGTCTGAGCTGGATAACCTGCGCCCAAGTACCAGTGATCAAGGGATCATCATGGAGAGGAGAGAGCAGGATCAAGTGTTTGGGTTGTTGATGACCTTAGATGTGTGCTACCAGGATGTCATAAAGCACATGCTGAGATCGTCAAGCCTACCAACAATGGAGGAGGTGTGCTCTCAACTGCAGAAGGAGGAAGGCTCTCTAGGCTTGTTTGGAGGAAAGGGGGAGCTACCTATGGCTCATCAGGCTGAGGATGTGCAAGCAAACAAGGCGGGTTACAAGAATGATGGAAGGAAGTATGGTGACCGCTTTGAAGGGAATTGTGATCATTGCAAGAAGCCAGGCCATAAGAAGAGCCAATGCTGGATACTTCACCCTCACCTCAAGCCAAGCAAATTCAACAAGGAGAGAGAAGCCAGAGCTCACATGTCCACCGAGACAAGCAGTGGCAGTGCATCCGGGGCTGGTACATCCTCACAAGTGAATGAGAGTGAAGGGCGAGCTCTCTCTTCTCACCACTCAGGAGGAAAGAACCTGGAGCATGAGGTGATCAGGAAGTCAGACATAGATGCACTCATCAAAGCTCTTAAGGAGTCTGGTAACAAACTAAGACCCAATACTCTTGGTTATTCTTTTGCTGCTCATACTATGTCTAGTAGAACTGATAGGTTGCTAGACATACTAGAGAATCCCTTGATTGGTAAAACTGAACATAGCATTGCTAATAAACTCTTAGGAATTCTTGAGAACTTAAAGAATAACAATGATCATCCTAGAAGTCATCTAGCTAAGGATATACATAAACCTTTGATTATTGATTCTGGTGCATCTCATCACATGATTAGTGATAACAGGTTGATTACGGATATAGAACCTACACAAGGTCATGTCATGATTGCTAATGGAGATAGAATTCCTATTAGAGGCATTGGTAGGTTGAAACTGTTTAATAAAGAGTCTAATGCTTTCTACATGCCTGAATTTACTTCAAACTTGTTATCTGTCAAGAGATGCAATACTGATCTTAATTGCAATGTTATTTTTAGTCCTAATGATGTGAAGTTTCAGGATATTAAGAGCAGTAAGTGTTGAACTGAAGAGAAGAATGGAGCTTGTACATATAGGGGCAAGCTCTTGAAGATCTTAAGAAGAGTTCTATGAAGCTTCAGAAGTGATGAGAAGCTGATACAAGATTGGGGCAATGTCCAAGAAGGGTTCTAATCAGACATGGGAGAACATTGGAGGAGTTTAGGCTGCAATGGTTAATGAGAAAGTTAGGGCGATCCGTACGGACGGCCGTACGGACTGTACGGACCGTACGGACCAGGGCGTCCCAAAACTTATCATCTCGACCACTTAAGCATAGTTGAGGAATGTGCAAGCTTAGGGCACAATGTGTACGGCCAGGAAGTCCGTACAGCATGGTCTGGTCATGACTTGGGTCACAAGGCATGGAGAAACTCATTTGGACCTTATACATGAAGAAGGGATCAAAATGGCATCTTGGATGGCCTTGGAAAGGATCAGGCAAGATGCTGTCCGTGTATGGATAAGGTCTTCACTCCTATTGGCTTATTCAGTCCACAAGACAGCTCATGACAGCCTGTGTAAAGACCAGGAACGCCCAAGCTTCCTATTGGCCAAGCATGTGAAGCTTATGGTCCATAGAATTCAAAATAAGGCTCCTCCTTGTTTGACTTCACATGTGTGATGTATCTGACTGTAAACCCTAGTAGAAAACAGTCTGTCCTATTTAAATAAGAGGCAGAGACGATTTGTAAGCTCTAAGTGAGTAAGGGGGATTTCCCCTTCTCCTTCCTAGTCTTTGGTTACTTTGAATCTCCAAATCTCTATTCTCTGGTTACTTAATCTCTCAGTCTCTCTAATCTCTCAATCTCTCACTCAAAGTCTCTTATTCTCACGCCATTCTTATTCTTCCATCAGTCTCTCTTTTTATTCTCTTCCATTGTTGACACAAGACTCAGTCCCAACCTGTGGAGGTTGATTCATCACGCCCACACACAACCTGTGCTCTGAAAATCTAATATGGTATCAGAGCCAGGTTCATCAGAACTTGGTTCCAGCTTCCGCTCAAGCACAAACTCACTCCCATGCCATTTCAAGCCAAGAAAAAGCTTCATGGTCCAGCCGGCTGTTCAACCTCTTCAAGAAGAAGATGTGCTCATCCATGGTGTCCAGGAGCTGTCCTTGGTCGTTCTACACTCTCTCATGTCCGTCCTGAAGAAAGAAGGCCATTGGAAGCATGTCCAAGCCTTTCCTACTCTCTGTCCAAGAAGAACCTTTCAAGAAGAAAGCTTTCTACTTGGGTCTTGTGGTGGCGACTCAAACATGGTGAAAGGAGGTGTTTTTGGCATGGTGGGTTCAAGGAGAAAGGCCAGGCAAAGAAGGAGATGTTGGTTCTCAAACCAACAGCTCAGACCTGTCCATTTATGATGCGTGTTGCCTTGGAGGTTCAAGGAACCAGCACAGGTTCCTTGGTTTGTAAGCTAAACCTCCTTCCCTTGCTTAAAGCTTGTGTCTTTATTAAACGGTTGTGTTGTGTGGTGTGGTTGGTTCTGTGTGATTGCCATAACTAAAATGCCATTAATATTGTAGCATCTAGTAGAATGTCTAAGCTACTTGCATAATGGTACTGAAGTTGTTTCGCTGTCACATTGTTTGCATTGAGTAGTGTCTTGTGTCCCAGGATCTCATGTCCTAGCCACGCCCTAGTGATGCTTGTTGTGATTAAGTGAATCTGCTTGCATACATTGATTGAAACTGAATTTAAAGCTGTTGCATATAGTCTTGTGGCTGTCTTACATTGAAGCATTAGATTCATGTCTAAATTGCTGAGTAAAGAAGTTTTAAAAGTGCCTAAGTAACTTGTCTAGAATCTGTTAGGATCTTGCTTGTACTTAGAGAGCTAGCTTGCAAAGAATAGAACTTGATAATACCTTGTGTCTATCTGTTGCATTGCTTGTGTTATTGGGAATCAAACTTGATGATTTATTAATCAAGTTTTGACATCAATACTATTGAAAATGGTAAATGCTTAATGACAGCTCTAAATTAACTTGTCTTGTTAAGATGATAGATTATACTATCTGATCATACTTGCTTTCATGAGTTAGAAACTGTTAAGATTAATGCATACTGCCTTGTTGCTGCTTTGGATTGTTGCATTTAGATTAAAGTCTAAGTTGCATATTAAGGAGTGATTAAAATTGCCTAAATACTTTGACTTGAATCTGATAAGGTCTTGCTTAGTATTTAGAGAATGGTTGCTTGCATAGATAAGAACTTGACATTGTCTTGATTCTATCTAATGTTATAAAGCTTGAGACATTGGTGATCAAACTTGATGAAGTCAAGGATTGATCCCAATGCAATTGTGTCTTATCTTGGCTAGAGTTTGAGTGATGTTTCAGGTTCACAAAAGGTGCTCCTAGTTCATCATCAAATCCGAGTTGAAAGAGAAAGAATGATGCCCATTGTGTGTACAATGGAGAGGTGTTACAAGAAAGGGAGAAGCACAGATGGTTGTAGAACTCACTCGTGCTCTTCTTCTTAACATTGCAAGTATCAGAAGAAGAAGCCAACCGGGTCTAGGCAGTGGCGTGCCTATTCAAGAGGGTGCTCAAACTAAGACAGAGCACTCTTGGCTGTGTGAAGAAGAAGGCTACTCTATCAAGGCGGCTTCTATTGTGAGGTGATTGAAGAAGTAGCTGAAGCATCCACAAGCATTCCATCATGGTGGTGACTTCAGAAGGGTGATTGCAATAAGAGAAGAAGAAGAAGTAAGGATTCAAGTGGTAACTCTGAGAACCACTCCTCATCATCTTAACCAAGGGAGTAAACCTAATCTCATCTATCTTAATATGTCTTGATAGGTTTAACTCCTGATTATACTATGTGCTTTCCCTAATTCCATTAAGTGTTTATAGCTTCTAGTAGAATGTCTAGGCTAATTGCACTGAAATTGTTTTGCTGTTGCATTGTCATATTGATAGTAAGTAATGTCTAGAGTCCCAGAATCTCATGTTTTGTTTATTGCGTTGTCTTGAGTGTTGTCATAGCTTGAATCATCATGAATGTGTTGTAGAATTGAGTAGAATGTCTCTGCTGCTTGCGTCATGATTGATAAGTTATTTTGCATACATAATCATATCTCATACTGTCTAAGTTCAATCCTTTTGTTATCTGATGCTATTGCCTATGTTTAATCCATCAATGAAAGTCTTGCATCAATTAGAAATTGTCTAAGTTGTTTGCATCATTGGTTTTGATTGAAACTGTTGTGCATAGCCTTAATATTGCTCATGGATTGAACCTGTTGCATTCATATAGCTAAAGCTTTAAGATTGTGCATTCATGTAGTAATGCATTTAAAAATGAGCCTAAAGTTCTGATTGTTGCTATGCCATAGTTAAATCCATCAGTGATGTCTTATAAGCATTTAGAAGTATGTCTAAGCTATTTGGATCATTGGCATTGATAAAACTAGTGAGCATAAGAATGAATTGTGTCACTCTTGTCGCCTTGATTGCATAAGTATCATCTAGGCTTGTGTTTCATTTGGGTTAAATCTATTTCATTCATATAGTGAGTATGTAACCTAATGCATTCAGTTATTGTTGCATTTAAAAAAAACTGAATTGATTGTCTTTGCTTGATTGTCTAGCTTGTTTCAAGTATCATATATTATTGTGGCATTGGTGATCAAACAGGATGGATAATCTTGGTTTGATCCCAATGGGATGATCTGATCTTGCATTGAGTTGTGGTGGTGTTAGGTATACAAGGAATGGGATACATGTAACTCACCAACAACCAAGAATGTAAAGACAAAGGTCTTGTGCCATTGCATAATACCATTGGACATATCTAGTCCTTAGTCTACAGGAAGTGTAGCATGGGTCATTATGCAATGAGAGGTGTGTCTTGTGAGACTCTCTATGGTGATTCAAACACCCTAGTTCCTGGTTAAGGAAGAGAGTAAACTCACAAGAAGAAAGCTATCATGAAAGATGATAGTTATTAGACCATGGAGATGCATAGGATCATCACAAGCTTAGCTCCTTCTGGTTTCGGTTCTAAGCTTGAGGGGGAGTCTTAATGCATATGATCCATGGTCAGTAACAAGTCTTTTGCAAAAGCTTCTACAAGGATCATCAACCGGACCAAGGCAGTGGCGTGCCTAGGCAAGAGGCTGTTCAGAGCAGCCTTGGCAAGTGAGGAGGAAGGCTCTCCATCAATGCGGCTTCAATGAGAGGTGATTGAGGAGAAGCTGATGAATCCATTCTGCCTTTCCAAGAAGTTGATGAGGCCATGAAGGTGGTGCATTGAGAGAGTTTGGAAACTCACAAAAACACAAGGGAAGTTCCCTTAGACTTTTAATCCTCTTTTCAATCTTTTTCATTCATCTTATTCATTGCTTGTGCTTGAAAAGATACTTAAGATGATTATGATTGAGTTGTGAGATTGTGTGCATCAAGTGTGATGCAGGATATTCATTTTCTTGTTTTTTGATAGGTACTGATGCACCTTTGGGATAATGTATCAGGTACCATTGCTTGAGCCTCACTAAAGATGTTCCTGGTCAGTTCCCTGCTTCTCTAAGATGGCTGAGAAGTCTGTTGAGAGGGGGAGATCCAAACCAGTTCTATGAAGAGGGCAAGCCGTGTGTGAAGTGTTGATTAGCCTCACTAGTGTTTTGAAGATAATCTGGTCGTGTCCTAGCCTCTCTAAGATGGCTGTGAAGTCAGTTGAGAGGGGGAGACTTCAAACCGGTTCCATGAAGAGGTGAAGCTGAAGTGTGAAGTGTGCGCAAAGCTGTGAAGAGTTGCTGCACCTGTTAGGCCGTGATCCAGAGCTTCTTGTGTCCAACCACACTGGTTCTAAGGCACAAGAGCTCACTGGCTAATCCCTAGGCTTTGAAGAGCTCTACTCTTTTTCCCTTGCAAGGTTTTGTCCCAATGGGTTTTCCTTGTAAGGTTTTTAATGAGGGAGACTCTTCAGAGTTCCAAGCTTGGCTTAGGATCTCCTAAAGTCAAGCTTGAGGGGGAGTGTTGAACTGAAGAGAAGAATGGAGCTTGTACATATAGGGGCAAGCTCTTGAAGATCTTAAGAAGAGTTCTATGAAGCTTCAGAAGTGATGAGAAGCTGATACAAGATTGGGGCAATGTCCAAGAAGGGTTCTAATCAGACATGGGAGAACATTGGAGGAGTTTAGGCTGCAATGGTTAATGAGAAAGTTAGGGCGATCCGTACGGACGGCCGTACGGACTGTACGGACCGTACGGACCAGGGCGTCCCAAAACTTATCATCTCGACCACTTAAGCATAGTTGAGGAATGTGCAAGCTTAGGGCACAATGTGTACGGCCAGGAAGTCCGTACAGCATGGTCTGGTCATGACTTGGGTCACAAGGCATGGAGAAACTCATTTGGACCTTATACATGAAGAAGGGATCAAAATGGCATCTTGGATGGCCTTGGAAAGGATCAGGCAAGATGCTGTCCGTGTATGGATAAGGTCTTCACTCCTATTGGCTTATTCAGTCCACAAGACAGCTCATGACAGCCTGTGTAAAGACCAGGAACGCCCAAGCTTCCTATTGGCCAAGCATGTGAAGCTTATGGTCCATAGAATTCAAAATAAGGCTCCTCCTTGTTTGACTTCACATGTGTGATGTATCTGACTGTAAACCCTAGTAGAAAACAGTCTGTCCTATTTAAATAAGAGGCAGAGACGATTTGTAAGCTCTAAGTGAGTAAGGGGGATTTCCCCTTCTCCTTCCTAGTCTTTGGTTACTTTGAATCTCCAAATCTCTATTCTCTGGTTACTTAATCTCTCAGTCTCTCTAATCTCTCAATCTCTCACTCAAAGTCTCTTATTCTCACGCCATTCTTATTCTTCCATCAGTCTCTCTTTTTATTCTCTTCCATTGTTGACACAAGACTCAGTCCCAACCTGTGGAGGTTGATTCATCACGCCCACACACAACCTGTGCTCTGAAAATCTAATAGTAAGTTGATCGGCCAAGGAGCAACTAAGGGAGACCTTTACATGCTTGAAGATCTCTCTCCTATCTCTAGTTCTTGTTTCTCGTTTAGTTCGGTTTCTTTAAGTAAGGATGCTTTGTGGCATGCTAGGCTAGGACATCCACATGTTAGGGCCTTAAGCATAATGTTACCAGGTGTCATGTTTAAAAATAATGATTGTGAAGCTTGTATTTTGGGAAAACATTGTAAGAGTGTGTTTCAAAGATCAGTTACAGTTTATGAGAAATGTTTTGACTTAATCCACTCTGATGTTTGGACTATTAGATTTTGTGATTTAAAGAGTGATTAAGTTTAATCTGAGAATTAAAGAGATTAGAGATTAAGAACAAGAGAGAGACTAGAGAGAGAGACTCAAAACTCCATTAATTAATACTGATGAGGGTTTACAAGTATATAAAGAGAGAGCAACAAGGAATTTCGAAATGTATAAGCATGTGTAGTCAAAGGACAGGCTGGAACTCCTTTTGAATCACTTGGCTGTGCTTTCTCACATGCTTGCACTAGTAGAAAAGCATCCTCTCCTTTCCAGCATCATACAGGCTGTCAAAGGCTCCCTTATCCTTCCTTATCCTCTTTGGTCGAGTTTACTCTCTTCCCTTCACTAAGTTACCTTCTCATGCCATCAGATAACTTCCCAAGTTGTTACTGTGGTTAAACTAAAGTTACCACAGTAAAACTCCAAAGTTACTGTCTACTCCAACTCTCTTCCTCTCTCAATATATCAACTCTTTATTCTCTCATCTCAACACTCCCCCTCAAGCTTGACCATGTGGAACAAGTCAAGCTTGGAAGGACCATGAGATCTCCCTCATTAAAACCTCATTAAGGAAAACCCATTGGGACAAAACCTTAATGAGGAAAAAGAGTAGAGATCACATGATCAGGAGAGTGTATAGACTAGCCCTTAGGCGAGAGATCAATGAGTCCTAACCTGATGTGTATGGACTCCATTGTCTTTTGCCTTGCTGCCTTTGTGAACACATCTGCTAACTGATCCTCACTCCGAGTATAACAAGGTAGAATCACCCCAAGAATCATCATCTGCCTCACCTTGTGACAATCAACCTCAATGTGCTTTGTTCTCTCATGGAACACAGAGTTAGATGCAATGTGGATAGCTGCTTGATTATCACAATGCATTGTCATTGGCGTTGCTTGAATAATCTCCAGATGCTTCAAAATCCCTTTTATCCACACTAGCTCATTTGTAAGCTTCAGCATTGCTCTATACTCGGCCTCAGCACTGGAACAAGACACTACCTTCTGCTTCTTACTCTTCCAAGTGACCAAGTTACCACCAATGAATGTACAATAGCCTGTGGTTGATCTTCTATCTGCTCTATCACCAGCCCAATCCGCATCACAGTAGCCTACAACCTCAGTACTCTTGTTACATCCCATCCATACTCCAAGACCAGTAGTTCCATTCAGATACATCAAGATCCTTTCCACCATCCGCCAGTGGTGCTCCTTAGGAACTTGCATGTGTTGACTGACTTGATTCACCGCAAAGCATACATCAGGTCTAGTAATGGTAAGATAAATCAACTTCCCCACTAGCTTCCTATACAGCTTAGGATCATGGAATGGCTTGCTATCCTCAATCTCCCCCTCACGTGGAACCTTGTACCCATCCTCCATTGGCATCTTGGCTGTCTTTCCTCCATAGGCATCTGCTCCCTTCAATAGATCAATCACATACTTCCTTTGAGACATGAACAATCCTTCCTTTGATCTGCATATCTCAATCCCAAGAAAATACTTCATTTCCCCCAAGTCTTTAATCTCAAAGCTTGCCTTGAGATACTCCTTTGTAGCCTTGATGCCTTCCTTATCACTGCCTGTGATGATGATATCATCCACATACACAAGTAATACCACAATACCAGATGAGGTGGTTAGGGTAAAGAGAGTGTGATCCAATTCTGACTTTCTGAACCCTCTCCCATTCAGTGTAGTACTCAACTTGTTGTACCACGCCCTTGGAGACTGCTTGAGACCATAGATAGCTTTCCTCAACCTCAACACATTACCCTTCTTTACTAGATGTTCAAGACCTGGTGGTGGATGCATGTATACTTCATCTTCCAACTCTCCTTGAAGGAATGCATTCTTCACATCCATTTGCCACAAATCCCACTCAAGATTCACAGCTAAAGATAATACAATCCTGATAGTATGAAGTTTAGCCACAGGAGCAAAGGTCTCAACATAGTCCTCACCATATGTCTGAGTAAATCCTCTTGCCACCAACCTAGACTTGCGCCTCTCTATTCTTCCATCAGGATGAAACTTGATTGTGAACACCCATTTACTAGTCACTGCCTTCTTCCCTTTAGGCAGCTCACTCTCATACCATGTTTCATTCTTAATCATGGCTCCGGACTCATCAGCAACTGAATCTCTCCACTCCTTTAAAGCCATAGCTTCTTCATATGTCCTTGGAATATAGCTCTCATCCAAGCTTACTGTGAAGGCTATATGCTCGTCTGGAAACTCTGCAAAGGAACACATAGCTTGAGAAGGATGCTCCACAGCCTGGGCATTGTAGTACACTCTCGTGTTTACCCAGTTGGAAGCATCTCTCTTCACCCTTGTGCTCCTCCTCAGCTCCTGAACTTGTTCTTCTTGTGGCTCTTGCCCATCTTCACTTGATTGAGCACCACTCTCATTTGACCCATCAGGATCCACTTCCCAATCTCCACTAGACTGAGTACCACTCTCATCTGAGCCATTAGACTCTCTTTGCCCATCTCCACTAGACTGAGCACCACTCTCTACTTCCTGTGTCACCTCTTGATTATGCTGGCCTGAATCTTGATTATGCACTTGCTCATGAGATTCAGTTCCATTCCCCCTCTCATGATCAAGAGGAGTTGTTCTTTCAGCTTCACTAGTCGGATTGGAAGACTCTCTTCTTCCAGATTCCTGATCCTGGGATAACCCTATCCCTAGCTTCTCCAACAGCACCCTCAGTGTTGTTGCTCTATCAGATGGAGCTTGAGACAAATCCTTCAGATTTTCCCACTCCTTTTCTTCATAATACCCTTTTGATTCAATAAACTTCACTTCTCTAGATACCATCACTCTCCTTGCTTCAGGATCATAGCACTTGTATCCCTTCTGAGTGATAGAGTATCCAATGAACATAGCCTTAGTGCTCTTTGCCTCCAGCTTGTTTCTCTGTTCTCCTGGACTCATGACATAGCATACACACCCAAATACCCGTAGGTGATCAATAAAAGGCTTGCTCTTATTCAGCACCTCAAATGGAGACAGATTCTTCAGTATCTTGGTTGGGATCCGGTTGATGAGATAGCAAGCAGTCTGTACAGCATCTCCCCAAAAACGTTTTGGGACATTTGCATGAAACATCATCGACCTAGCAACCTCCATCAAGTGCCTATTCTTCCTCTCAGCTACACCATTCTGCTGTGGTGTGTAGGGACAACTGGTCTGATGCACAATCCCATGCTTGGCTAGATGACTCTTGAAGGCATTGCTGATGTATTCACCTCCATTGTCTGATCTCAGTACCTTCACAGTAGCATTGTATTGATTAGATACATATGCTTGGAAGTTCATAAACGCTTCTAGCACCTTATCTTTAGATGGAAGCAATGTGAGCCATGTATACTTAGACTTCTCATCAATGAATGTTACAAAGTATTTATGGCTGTCTCTAGACATGCATGGAGCGGTCCACACATCCGAGTGAACTAGATCAAAGCAATGCTCATAAGTAGTCTTAGATGTTGGGAAAACAGTCCTACAATGCTTTCCTAATATGCATGCTTCACAATCCAAGTGATTGAATGACATATTAGGGATTATCAATTCAATGGCACGAGCATGAGGATGTCCTAATCTAGCATGCCAAGTAATACTATCAATCTTCTCAGCAGTACTACTCAAGCAAATAGAATCAAAGGGATTAGAGGTCTTAGCCAAGTCGAGGTGGTATAGCTGATTCTTGCTGTCTCCTCTGCCAATGACTCTCCCAGTCTTCAAATCTTGAAACTCAACTTCATCAGGTCTGAATACTACTTGACAATCAAGATCAATGGTAGCTTTCTTCACAGATAATAGATTTGAAGTGAACTGAGGCATGTAGAAGGCAGCCGTGTCCTTCTCAAACAGTCTGAGCTTTCCCACTCCTTCTATTGGGATCATAGCACCATTAGCTATCCTAACACTCCCTGTTGCAGCCTTGATCTCACTTATAAGCCTCCTATCACTGATCATATGATGACTTGCTCCAGAATCAATCACCATGGGTTTAGAAGCTCCGGATTGTATAGCATGCTTCTTGCTTGCTGCTTATACACTTTTGTGTATTAGAGCATGATTCAACTAATCCAGGATAATCAGATGAAAAGATTAAAGAGATTAAGAGATTTTAGTGAGAGAATAGAGAGAGACTCAAAACTCCATTAGATTGATTAATGAGAGAGTTTACAACACATATAGATTAGGGATGCATCAATTCGTCCAGGTTCACTCTAGCTAGGATAGAAAGCATGTGTAGTCAAAGATGCTTGATTTAAACTAGCCAATAAGGTTCCTCACATGCTTGGGCATCTTGCTTTAGCTTTCCAGCTGGTGCCAGCCTGTCTAAAGCTCTCTAGCCTTGACCAGACCTTATCCAAACTCCTCCTTGCTTATTCAGACTCATCCTGGCGTGATTCACTCTTCACATAGATGCAAGGTAACTTCCCAAGTCTTTTAACTCAGTTACCACAGTAACAATAAAGTTACTGTGGTAAATCTCCAAGTTACTGCCTGCTCCAAATCCCTTCCTCTATCCATGTATCCACTCTCCATCTCCTCATCTCAACACTCCCCCTCAAGCTTGACCATGTAGAACAAGTCAAGCTTGGAAACCATGAAGACCTCCCTCATTAAAAACCTCACCAAGGAAAACCCAATGGGATAAAACCTTGATGAGGGAAAAAGAGTGGAGACTCCATGGTTAAGGGGCTCAGCTCCTAGGAGTAAGATCAATGAGTCCAAGTCTTGATAGTATGGACTCCATTGTCTTTACTCTCGCTGCCTTAGTAAACACATCTGCAAGCTGATCTTCACTTCTTGTATAACATGGCAATATCACTCCAAGTATAATCATCTGCCTCACCTTGTGACAATCAACTTCTATATGCTTCGTCCTCTCATGAAAGACTGAGTTAGAAGCAATGTGGATAGCTGCTTGATTGTCACAATGCATTGTCATAGGAGTACTCTGCTCAATCTCCAAATGCTTCAAGATCCCCTTGATCCACACCAACTCGTTTGTCAGCTTCAACATGGCTCTATACTCAGCTTCAGCACTTGAACAGGAGATAACCTTCTGCTTCTTACTCTTCCAAGTGACCAAGTTCCCTCCAATGAATGTACAATACCCAGTAGTTGATCTCCTGTCCACTCTATCTCCTGCCCAATCAGCATCACAATATCCAACCACTTCTGTACTGCCATTACAACCCATCCAAACTCCTTGACCAGACGTGCCACTCAAATACCTCAGTATCCTATCAACCATCTTCCAATGATGAACCTTTGGTGCCTGCATATGCTGGCTCACTTGATTCACTGCAAAGCATATATCAGGTCTTGTAATCGTCAAGTAGATCAGCTTTCCAACCATCCTCCTATACAGCTTAGCATCCTCAAACAACTGGTTCTCTTCAACCTCCCCCTCACGCAAGACCTTATACCCCTCCTCAAGAGGTGTCTTAGCTATCTTTCCTCCAAGCACATCAGCTTCCTTTAGCATATCCATTGCATACTTCCTTTGAGACATGAACAAACCCTCCTTTGATCTGCATATCTCAATCCCCAAGAAATACTTCATCTCTCCCAAGTCTTTGATATCAAATACTGACCTGAGAAACTCTTTAGTGGCTTTAATCCCAGCCTTATCACTCCCTGTGATAATCAAATCATCCACATACACTAGAATCACAATGATCCCTGATGGCCCGACCAGTGTGAAGAGTGTGTGATCTAGTTCAGACTTCCTGAACCCTCTCCCATTGAGTGTTGTACTCAGCTTCCTGTACCAGGCTCTAGGAGACTGCTTCAACCCATATATAGCTTTCTTCAATCTCAAAACATTTCCTGGCTTTACTAGATGCTCAAGACCAGGAGGAGGAAGCATATATACCTCATCTTCTAGCTCACCTTGCAGGAAAGCATTCTTCACATCCATCTGCCACAAATCCCACTCCAAGTTTGTTGCAATGGATAACACAATTCGAATTGTGTGAAGCTTGGCCACTGGTGCAAAAGTATCAATGTAATCTTCTCCATAAGTCTGTGTAAATCCTCTTGCAACCAGCCTGGTCTTGTGCCTATCTATCTCCCCATTTGCAAGATATTTAATGGTGAAGATCCATCTGCTTGAAACTGCCTTCTTCCCTCTAGGTAATTCACTCTCATACCAAGTGTCATTCCTGATCATTGCATCCCTTTCATCTCCTACTGAATCTCTCCAAACCTTGTGCTTCATAGCTTCTTCATAAGATCTTGGTATCTCATTCTCATCCAAGTTACACATAAACACCATGTGCTCTTCTGGAAACTCAGCAAAGGAACACATGGCTTGAGAGGGATGCTCCACAGCCTGGGCATTGTAGTACACTCTCGTGTTTACCCAGTTGGAAGGATCCCTCCTTATCCTTGTGCTCCTCCGCAAGGTCTCAACCTGTTCTTCAGCCTGAACATTCTCTTGTGCTTCCTCTCTTAAACCAGTAGGTTCTCCCTGCTCATTTCCAGCAGGTTCTCCCTGCTCATTTCCACCTGACTGAGCTCCACTCTCTACTTCCTGTGTCTCCTCCTGATCATGCTGACCTGAATCCTCTTGGTTATGCTCCTGCTCCCCTGATTCAGATCCATTCCCCCTCTCATGATCAAGAGGAGTTGTTCCTCCAGCTTCTCCAGCTTGATTAGTAGGTCCTGTTCTTCCTGGTTCCTGATCTTGGGATAATCCTATCCCTAGCCTCTCCAACAACACCCTCAATGTTGTTGCCTTCTCTGATGGAGCTCGGGACAGATCCTCTAGGTCTTCCCATTTCTTCTCCTCATAATACCCTTTAGACTCAACAAACTTCACTTCTCTAGATACCATAACCCTCCTAGTTATTGGATCATAACATTTGTAGCCTTTCTGAGTGATTGAGTACCCAATGAACATAGCTTTAGTACTCTTTGCTTCTAGCTTGTTCCTTCTTTCTCCGGGACTCATCACATAACATAAGCACCCAAAGACTCTCAAATGATCAATGTGTGGCTTGGTCTTGTTCAATACTTCAAAGGGAGACAGTTTCTTCAAGACACGGGTTGGCACTCTATTGATGAGATAGCAAGCAGTCTGAACAGCATCACTCCAAAACCTCTTAGGGACATTCATGTGGAACATGATTGATCTCGCAACCTCCATCAAATGTCTGTTCTTCCTCTCTGCCACCCCATTTTGTTGTGGTGTGTAAGGACAGCTAGTTTGTTGCACAATCCCATGCTTTGCAAGATGACTCTTGAAAGCATTACTAGTGTATTCTCCTCCATTATCAGACCTCAGAATCTTCACAGTGGCATTGTACTGATTAGTAACATATGCTTGGAAGTTCATGAAGGCTTCTAGGACTCTGTCTTTGGAGGGAATCATGGTGATCCATGTGTACTTTGACTTCTCATCAATGAAAGTCACAAAGTACTTATGGCTGTCTCTAGACATGCAGGGAGCTGTCCACACGTCTGAATGCACCAGATCAAAGCAATTCTCATATCTGGTTTCTGATGTTGGGAAGACAGTCCTACAGTGCTTTCCAAGTATACACGCTTCACACTCCAAGTGATTGAACGCCATACTTGGTAGAATCAGTTCAATTGCCTTGGCATGAGGATGTCCCAGCCTTGCATGCCATGTGAGATTATCACACCTATCCGTTGTGCTGCTTAAACACACAGACTCCACAGGACTAGGCGCCTCAGTTGTTTGGAGATGATAGAGCTGATGCTTGCTGTCTCCTCTGCCAATAACCCTTCCAGTCTTCAAATCCTGGAACTCAACTTCATTTGGTCTGAAAACCACTTGACAATCCAGATCAACTGTAGCCTTCTTAACTGAGATTAGATTGGATGTAAACTGAGGTAGGTAGAAGGCAGTAGAGTTCTTCTCAAACAGCTTGAGGTTTCCCACTCCTTCTATTGGGATCCTGGTACCATTGGCTATCATGACACTCCCTGTTGCTGCTTTAACCTCACTGATTAGTCTCTTGTCACTGATCATGTGGTGTGTTGCTCCAGAGTCAATGATGATGGGTTTAGATGTGGATGCTTTGGCAGGAGCACCCAGACTCCGGGTCGTAGCCAAAGCATACACATGCTTAACCAACTCATCCCATTCCTTCTTTGTCACACACTCATCTGCCCTCTTGGTATCCATTCCTCTCATATCCGCACTGTCTCCTACTGTTTCTCCCATGTAAGCTGAGTATGAACACTCTCCTATAACCATCTGCTGAAGTACATCCTTGATTCTCTTCAAGATTACACTCATCCTGCCACTTAAGTGCTCAGACTCGCTATCCTTTCTCCATACCCTTCTCTTCATTAACCACTCCTTAGAAAGTTTTCTCAACCTTCCCCTCTTACAGCTTGTACCTCCCTTCCATCTTTCTGGCTTCCTGTTCATTTCCCACACATCACAAGTATATTTAACAAGCTCACATACCTCTTCCATAAGGAAGCTGAAGATCACATCTTGCTTCCTCCTTTCTTGACTACATCTCGGATTTGATGTGTGTGTCTTCACCACATCTAGCTCTGACCACACTTCTCTCAGCCTTCCCACAAGCTGATAACACTCATCCTTTCCTTGTCTCAAGCCGCGGATCACCCCTCTGTCCTCAATGACTCTCACAAGCTTGGACTTGCCTAAAGTTGCTTCAATCTCACTCTTTGTAGTGTTTCCTTGAACAACTTCATTTCCCAGCTTCAGACCTCTTGTCTGACCTTCTTCAGTAGCCATTTCCATGAAAGGTTTCCCCTTTCCATGACTACTCCATAACCCACAGCTTTCCAAAGCTCTTTTAGCCCACCTTGACCACTCGCCAAGCCTCTCCTCTTCAGTCTTCACAGTTGACTCAGGTCTGTGCTCCATTTCCATGTTGAGATGATTTGGATTCACCAGAACCTCTCACGCCACCAAGATAATGAAACCCAGGAGTTAAGAACACCAAGAACACTCAAGAACACTCAATAACTTTAAGGAAAAAGGAATCACACTCTCCCACTTTGCGCAACCTGGCTCTGATACCATATACACTTTTGTGTATTAGAGCATGATTCAACTAATCCAGGATAATCAGATGAAAAGATTAAAGAGATTAAGAGATTTTAGTGAGAGAATAGAGAGAGACTCAAAACTCCATTAGATTGATTAATGAGAGAGTTTACAACACATATAGATTAGGGATGCATCAATTCGTCCAGGTTCACTCTAGCTAGGATAGAAAGCATGTGTAGTCAAAGATGCTTGATTTAAACTAGCCAATAAGGTTCCTCACATGCTTGGGCATCTTGCTTTAGCTTTCCAGCTGGTGCCAGCCTGTCTAAAGCTCTCTAGCCTTGACCAGACCTTATCCAAACTCCTCCTTGCTTATTCAGACTCATCCTGGCGTGATTCACTCTTCACATAGATGCAAGGTAACTTCCCAAGTCTTTTAACTCAGTTACCACAGTAACAATAAAGTTACTGTGGTAAATCTCCAAGTTACTGCCTGCTCCAAATCCCTTCCTCTATCCATGTATCCACTCTCCATCTCCTCATCTCAACACTGCTAAGGCTTGTACATGTTCCATGAACACTCTCCATTCCTTCCTGGTGATGCGATCATCAGCTCCACTCCCTTTCTCCTGCTCTCTTAACACCCCACTGTCTTCTACTGATTCCCCCATGTAGGCTGAGTAAGAACACTCTCCCACAACTCTCTTCCTACCCTTTCCTATGTTGACATAAGCTTTGGATAGCATTCTGCACCTCCTCCTCTTCCGGAAGCCCTCACTCCTACTCTCGGTTAGCCTCCATGAGCCCTCACTCCTACTCATGGTTAGCTTCTGGAAGCTCTCACTCCTACTCCCATTTGGCTTCCATGAGCTCTCACTCCTACTCATGGTTAGCCTCTCATCATCTCTCATTATCTCATACGCCCTTCTTATAAGCACACAGATCTCTTCCATTTCCGGAAGCTGTTCCCCTCTTAGAACCATCTCCACCAGCCACCCATATGATGACTCCATGCTCGCCAAGAGCTTCAAGACCATCTCTTGCTCTGGTGTAGCATCCCCATCCACATGGGATCTCAACCCTTGTAGTTCAACCCACAAGTGTTGTAGCTTCCTCACATGGTTATTGAACTCTTCTCTTCCTTGCTTAGCTTCACTGATCACCTTCTTGACTTCACACACTCTCCTAAGATTGATCTTGTTCTCATAAACATCTTCAATCTTCTCAAGCAGTATACTTTCTTCAAGACTAAAGCAATCTCCACTTGTTTCTCTTGCTGTCTGATCTTTCTCAGCAGCTTTACCCTTCAAAGACTCTTCCTTCTCATGGTTTCTCCAAACTCCACACCTTTTCAGAGTTGTTTTCATTTGTGAGAACCACCCCCACTCATTCCCTCTCTCTTTCTTCTCTTCACGCCTTGTTGTACCAGATTGAAGCAGCTCCATTTCCTTTAGCCTAAAGCAACAACCTTTAGCCTAAAGCAACAACCTTTAGCCTAGATCTTCCCCCAAATGCTTCTAATCTCACACGCCAAGCTTAACCACAAACTAGACCCCTCTTCTGACCTTGTCAAACACCTAAAGGGACTCCCTTGAGGCTGACTCTCCAAAAGAAACACCAACAGACACCAACTTGACTTTTAAAGGATCTAGCTCTTGACAAACTCTCAAGAACTCTCAAGAACACTCAAGAACACTCAAGGACATTTAGAAAACGAAATCACTCTCTCCTTTTAAAGGAACCTGGCTCTGATACCATATTAGATTTTGTGATTTAAAGAGTGATTAAGTTTAATCTGAGAATTAAAGAGATTAGAGATTAAGAACAAGAGAGAGACTAGAGAGAGAGACTCAAAACTCCATTAATTAATACTGATGAGGGTTTACAAGTATATAAAGAGAGAGCAACAAGGAATTTCGAAATGTATAAGCATGTGTAGTCAAAGGACAGGCTGGAACTCCTTTTGAATCACTTGGCTGTGCTTTCTCACATGCTTGCACTAGTAGAAAAGCATCCTCTCCTTTCCAGCATCATACAGGCTGTCAAAGGCTCCCTTATCCTTCCTTATCCTCTTTGGTCGAGTTTACTCTCTTCCCTTCACTAAGTTACCTTCTCATGCCATCAGATAACTTCCCAAGTTGTTACTGTGGTTAAACTAAAGTTACCACAGTAAAACTCCAAAGTTACTGTCTACTCCAACTCTCTTCCTCTCTCAATATATCAACTCTTTATTCTCTCATCTCAACATGGACTGCACCTTGTTTATCTAGGGATAATTACAAGTATTATGTCACCTTCATTGATGAAAAATCTAAATACACCTGGTTAACACTCATTAAAACAAAGGATAGAGTTCTTGATGCATTTAAAAACTTTCAAAACTATGTTACTAACCACTATAATGCCAAGATTAAGATTTTCAGGTCAGATAATGGTGGGGAGTATACAAGTCATGCGTTCAAAGAACATCTAGCTAGCCATGGAATACTTCATCAGACGAGCTGTCCTTATACACCCCAGCAAAATGGAGTGGCTGAAAGGAAGAATAGACACCTCATGGAGGTGGCAAGATCAATGATGTTCTATACGAGTGTGCCTAAGAGGCATTGGAGTGATGCAGTGATGACCGCAAGCTACCTAATCAACAGGACACCAACCAAGATTCTCAATGATCAGTCCCCCTTTGAGGTTCTTAACAAGAGTAAACCAGTGCTGGAACACTTGAGGATCTTTGGGTGTGTGTGCTATGTGCTAGTACCCGGGGAAATGCGGAACAAGCTAGAAGAGAAGAGTACCAAAGCTATGATGATTGGATACTCTACATCCCAAAAGGGATACAAATGCTTTGATCCAAATACCAGAAGAGTATTGGTATCAAGGGAGGTGAAGTTCTTTGAAGAAAAGGGCTATTATGATGGGAAGAATTGGGAAGAACTTGAAGATCTATCCCAACCATCAGACAGGGCTGCAAGCTTGAGAAACATTTTGCAAGGACTTGGTATTGGAGTGTCATCAGATCAGCACAAACGCCAAGCAACACCACCTGTTAGAGTTGAAGAATCATCTCACTTAGAACATGAAGGGGGAAGTGAACCTGCTGATACTGAAGTTCAAGGAACAAGTGAAGCCGAAAATCAACAACAAAGCGCAGACTCTCATGTTCAAAGTGAAGATGACTCAAGGGGAAGTGATCAACATGGAGGTCAGGAAGCTAGTGAAGAAAGCCAGATACCAGAAGAAGCCGTGGAAGAGAATGTAGTAGTTCCATTGAGGAGAAGCACACGGTTAAAGAGAGATGCTTCCAACTGGGTAAACACAAGAGTGTACTACAATGCCCAAGCTGTGGAGCATCCCTCTCAAGCTGTGTGCTCCTTTGCGTCCTATCCAGAAGAGCATTGCGCATTCATGATCAGCTTAGATGGAAGCTATGTGCCTAGATCATATGAAGATGCAATGCTACATGAAGACTGGAAGGAATCAGTAGGTGATGAAGCTAATGCCATGATAAAGAATGACACTTGGTTTGAAAGTGAACTGCCAAAAGGAAAGAAGGCAGTAACCAGCAAGTGGATATTCACTATCAAGTACAAGCCTGATGGGACTATTGAGAGAAAGAAAACAAGACTGGTGGCTAGAGGATACACTCAAACATATGGGGAAGACTACATTGACACCTTTGCTCCGGTTGCTAAGCTCCATACAATAAGGATTGTATTATCTCTGGCTGTGAATCTTGAGTGGGAGCTTTGGCAGATGGATGTGAAGAATGCCTTTCTTCAAGGAGAACTAGAAGATGAAGTGTATATGCATCCACCACCTGTTGACATGAAGAATAAAGCAAGAAGATAGGAACTTGGAGAACAAGGCTGTCCGTACAACCTAAGAGTGACTTGCAAGGAAAGGAAGCAAGTCATGAGTTAACCAACTCGGTCAAGTGATTAAAAGATCTCCTAGTGAGTGGGAATGTCGACATGTATCCGTTGAAGAGAAGTGAGTGGAGGAGTCACGGGTGTGTCTAAGAGAAGAGAGAGGGAGCTGACCGTTGGGAGCTGTCACTATCCCTCTTGCTGAACGAGCCATCCGCGGATCTGCCTCCTCTTTGTTTATTCTTTCCCTTGTACTATCTTCTCATTGTTTATGCATTCTTGTATGTCTTTAAATACCCTGTCATGTGTAACAAATCAAGTAAGGAAACTTATTCTCCTTCTATTCTCTTTGTCACACTCTCACGGAAACTCTCTCCATCTCTTACTCTTCTCTCTTAATCTCTCCTTATCTTCTAAAACTCTCATGGTATCAGAGCAGCTGTGCTCTTGAGACCTAAATCTCTTTTTCTTCCGCGAACTCTCTGTGTTTTATTTCTATTTTTGGCAAAGTTCATCCTGTTCTTGAGGTGTTCTTCAATCTCATTTCCAGAATTTGCCAAAAATAGCAAAGTTCATCCAAAACTTTCGTTCCTCTTTCTCTCTTGATGGATACCTCCGAGAACCCAAAGATGGTGATGATACCAGTTACTCTCAAGGGTCCTAACTACCTGACATGGGCAAGACTTGCCAAAACAGCTCTCGGAGGCAGAGGCCTTTGGGAGATTGTTGAAGAAGGCCGCCCCACCAAGAAGACTGTTCTAGGAGAGGATGGCAAAGAAGTGGTGGTTGCGGATGCTGGGGATAAGAAGAAAGGTCAGGAGGACCTCATGGTGTTGTCTATCATCCAGAATAGCCTCGCCCCTTCTCTCCAAGAGGCTTATGCATTCTGTGAAACTTCCAAGGAGCTGTGGGATACTCTCAAGAAGGTGTATGCCAACAAATCCAACATCAGCAAGGTGTATGAAGTAAAAGGAGCAATCAACTCTCTAAGTCAAGAGGACACAGACTTTGATGCTCATTTTGGGAAGTTCCGGTCTCTATGGGCTGAACTAGAGATGCTCAGACCCGCAACAATTGATCCGGATGTTCTACATGAAAGAAGGGAGCAAGATAAGGTCTTTGCCTTGCTGCTCACTCTCAACCCAGGGTATGATGACCTTATTAGGCACATACTGAGGAACAAGGAGCTTCCATCTCTAGATGAAGTGTGTGCTGAGATTCAGAAGGAGCACGGCTCAGTGGGTCTCTTTAAGAGAAAGGGGGAGCTAGTGATGGCCAATCAAGCTGAAGGAGCCGAGAGCAAACCTGCCGGAGTAGCCAACAAAGGGTACTACAAGCCGGAGGAAAAGAAAGTGTGGGTGTGTGATCATTGCAAGAGGAAGGGTCACGGCAAGGACAAGTGCTGGATACTTCACCCACACCTCAAACCGGCTAAGTTCAAGACTGATGGTCGAGCAAACTACTCAGGTGATGTAGGAGAAGCTTCCACGGCCTACCGCACTCATGAGGGCAAGGGAAACCAGGATGAGTCCATCAAGAAATCTGACATTGAGGCACTCATCAAAGCTCTCAAGGAGTCTGGTAAAACTCTTGGTTCCTCTCTTAGTGCATCATATCAATTGCCTAGGAGTTTATTCACGGCATTTCAAGTTGCTCATGAATCTGATAGAGTTAAACCCTTAGTCATAGACTCAGGAGCCTCTCATCACATGATTAGTGATTTAAACTTGATTAAAAATATCACTCCTGCAGTAGGAAATGTTATGATAGCTGATGGTAACAAGGTTCCAATTAAAGGCATAGGGGAACTTAAATTATTTGAGAAAGAATCCAAAGCCTTCTACATGCCTAGTTTCACTTCTAATCTATTATCTGTGAAAAGGGTGACCAATGACTTGAATTGCAATGTTATATTTACGCCTGATGATGTCTACTTTCAGGATATTGACTCATGTAGGTTGCTTGGCAAAGGTGTAAGCAAGGGAAACCTGTACTTGCTAGAAGACACTAAGCTTGCATCCGATCTATCTGTTGCTTTCAATTCAAGTTTTAATTTCCCTAAAGATGTAATGTGGCATGCTAGATTAGGACATCCTCATTCTCGTGCCTTGAACATCATGTTGCCTAGTATTTCATTCCAACAAGATTGTGAAGCTTGTATCTTAGGAAAACATTGCAAAACTGTATTTCCCAAGTCTAGTACAATCTATGAACACTGCTTTGATTTAATTCACTCGGATGTATGGACAGCTCCATGTCTTTCTAGAGAACATCACAAGTATTTTGTGACCTTTATTGATGAGAAATCCAAGTACACATGGATCACTCTCTTACAATCAAAGGATAGGGTCTTAGATGCATTTATAAACTTTGAAACATATGTCTCTAACCATTATAATGCCAAAGTTAAGATTTTGAGATCAGATAATGGAGGAGAGTACACCAGCAATGCATTCAAAGCCCATCTAGCCAAACGAGGTGTGATCCATCAAACCAGCTGTCCATACACTCCCCAACAAAATGGTGTGGCCGAGAGGAAGAACAGGCATCTCATGGAGGTCACTAGGAGCATGATGTTCCATACTAGTGTCCCAAAGAGTTTTTGGGGTGATGCGGTCCTAACTGCATGCTACCTGATCAACCGCATTCCTACCAGAGTTCTAAAAGACTCCTCTCCATTTGAGGTATTGAACAAAGCTAAACCATCTATTGATCATATGCGTGTGTTTGGGTGCCTGTGTTTTGTTTTGAAACCAGGAGAACTGAGGAACAAACTGGAGGCTAAGAGCACAAGAGCTATGTTCATTGGGTATTCACCAAACCAGAAGGGCTATAAGTGCTATGAACCAGAGACTAGGAGAGTCTTGGTATCTAGAGATGTGAAGTTTGTAGAAACCAGAGGGTACTACAACAACAAGGATTGGAATGAGCTGGAGAACTTGTCTCAATCCGCATCAGATAGAGCAGCCAATCTCAGACAAGTCATGAGGAGACTTGGGGTCAGCTTACCTATGGAAGAGCCGGGACAAGCAGGATCAGATAATGTGGGAGGATCAAGCCGGTCTGAAGAGCAAACCGAGACAACTACAGATGAAGTTGAGATCCAAGAAGCTGCTCCCCTTGATCCTGAGGGGGGAAATCAGGGTGAACCACCTGTATCTGAGGAAGTTCATGATCAAGAAGAGCACCATGACCAAGAGGAGGAAGTAGAGGATCAGAATCAGAACTTGGAAGGTGGAGAAGGCACTCAGAATGAAAATGATCAGCCAGTACTTAGGAGAAGTACTAGGATCAAGAAGCCGGCTTCAAACTGGAACAACACCAGAGTCTACTTCAATGCAGAGGCAGTAGCTCACCCACCCAGTGGCGTGTGCTCCCTAGCTCACTATCCAGAAGAACATCAAGCCTTTGTGGGTTCATTGGATCAGGAATGGATACCAAGAACATATGCAGAAGCTATGGAAGATGATGAATGGAGGGAATCAGTGAATGATGAAATGGGAGCCATGGAGAGGAACAACACCTGGTATGAGACAGAGCTTCCAAAAGGAAAGAAAGCCGTGACCAGCAGACTCATACACACCATCAAGTATCTTGCAAATGGGAAGCCAGAAAGAAAGAAGACCAGATTGGTAGCAAGAGGATACACACAAGTTTATGGAGAAGACTATCTAGACACCTTTGCACCAGTGGCCAAGCTCCACACAATCCGGATTATCCTTTCATTGGCAGTAAATCAAGAGTGGGATCTTTGGCAAATGGATGTGAAGAATGCCTTCTTGCAAGGTGAACTAGAAGATGAGGTATATATGAGACCACCGCCGGGAATGGAAGAGATGGTGAAACCAGGGAATGTACTCAGACTCAGAAAAGCCATATATGGTTTGAAGCAATCACCAAGAGCTTGGTATCACAAGCTGAGCACTACACTGAATGGGAAAGGCTTTGTGAAGTCTCAAGCGGATCACACACTCTTCACTCTCACCAGCAAGCAAGGGATTGTTGTGATTCTAGTCTATGTGGATGATATCATCATCACTGGTTGTGACAAGGAGGGGATCAGTTCAACCAAGACCTTTCTTAAAGCCGCATTTGATATCAAAGACCTAGGAGAACTGAAGTACTTCCTCGGCATTGAGATGTGCAGATCAAAGGAAGGATTGTTCATGTCCCAAAGAAAGTATACCCTGGACATCTTAAAGGAGGCAGGAGATCTTGGAGGAAGACAAGCCAAGACACCACTTGAAGAAGGTTACAAGGTATTGCGAGAGGGGGAGTATGAAGATACTCCATTTGAAGACGTCAAGCAGTATAGAAGGATGGTTGGGAAGCTGATCTATCTAACCATCACTCGGCCAGATGTGTGCTTTGCAGTTAATCAAGTAAGCCAGCACATGCAAACTCCCAAGGTTCATCACTGGAACATGGTGGAGAGGATCCTAAGATACTTGAGAGAGGCGCCAGGTCAGGGTGTATGGATGGCTTGCAACAAGAACACTGAGGTGATAGGATACTGTGATGCAGATTGGGCTGGGGACAGAGTAGACAGAAGGTCAACCACCGGCTATTGTACATTCATTGGAGGGAATCTGGTCACTTGGAAGAGCAAGAAGCAGAAGGTGGTGTCTTGCTCAAGTGCAGAAGCAGAGTACAGATCAATGAGGAAGCTAACCAGTGAGCTTATCTGGATAAAGGGGCTTCTAGGCGACTTGGGAATTGAGATCACCACTCCCATGACCATGCATTGTGACAATCAAGCTGCAATACACATTGCATCCAACTCAGTCTTCCATGAGAGGACAAAACACATAGAAGTGGACTGTCACAAGGTGAGACAAGCAGTAGAACAGCAAGTGATCCTCCCATGCTATACAAGAAGTGAGGATCAGCTGGCTGACATCTTCACCAAGGCAGCCAGCAGCAAAGTTTGTGAGTCCATTCTTCCAAGACTTGGACTCATAAACCTTCCATGTCAATGATCCCCTCACCATGGAGTATTCTACTCTTTTTCCTTTGCTTGGTTTTTATCCCAAGTGGTTTTTCCAAGTAAAGGTTTTAATGAGGGAATGCTTCATGGATTTCCAAGCTTGACACTCACTACTGTCAAGCTTGAGGGGGAGTGTTGACATGAAGAATAAAGCAAGAAGATAGGAACTTGGAGAACAAGGCTGTCCGTACAACCTAAGAGTGACTTGCAAGGAAAGGAAGCAAGTCATGAGTTAACCAACTCGGTCAAGTGATTAAAAGATCTCCTAGTGAGTGGGAATGTCGACATGTATCCGTTGAAGAGAAGTGAGTGGAGGAGTCACGGGTGTGTCTAAGAGAAGAGAGAGGGAGCTGACCGTTGGGAGCTGTCACTATCCCTCTTGCTGAACGAGCCATCCGCGGATCTGCCTCCTCTTTGTTTATTCTTTCCCTTGTACTATCTTCTCATTGTTTATGCATTCTTGTATGTCTTTAAATACCATGTCATGTGTAACAAATCAAGTAAGGAAACTTATTCTCCTTCTATTCTCTTTGTCACACTCTCACGGAAACTCTCTCCATCTCTTACTCTTCTCTCTTAATCTCTCCTTACTCTTCTAAAACTCTCACCACCAGGCCTAGGGCATCTTGTGAAACCTGGAAATGTGTTGAGACTCAAGAAGGCTATCTATGGGTTGAAACAATCTCCTAGAGCATGGTACAACAAGCTGAGCAGTCTTCAAATCTTGAAACTCAACTTCATCAGGTCTGAATACTACTTGACAATCAAGATCAGTGGTAGCTTTCTTCACAGATAATAGATTTGAAGTGAACTGAGGCATGTAGAAGGCAGCCGTGTCCTTCTCAAACAGTTTGAGCTTTCCCACTCCTTCTATTGGGATCATAGCACCATTAGCTATCCTAACACTCCCTGTTGCAGCCTTGATCTCACTTATAAGCCTCCTATCACTGATCATATGATGACTTGCTCCAGAATCAATCACCATGGGTTTAGAAGCTCCGGATTGTATAGCATGCTTCTTGCTTGCTGCTAAGGCTTGTACATGTTCCATGAACACTCTCCATTCCTTCCAGGTGATGCGATCATCAGCTCCACTCCCTTTCTCCTGCTCTCTTAACACCCCACTGTCTTCTACTGATTCCCCCATGTAGGCTGAGTAAGAACACTCTCCCACAACTCTCTTCCTACCCTTTCCTATGTTGATATAAGCTTTGGATAGCATTCTGCACCTCCTCCTCTTCCGGAAGCCCTCACTCCTACTCCCGGTTAGCCTCCATGAGCCCTCACTCCTACTCATGGTTAGCTTCTGGAAGCTCTCACTCCTACTCCCAGTTGGCTTCCATGAGCTCTCACTCCTACTCATGGTTAGCCTCTCATCATCTCTCATTATCTCATACGCCCTTCTTATAAGCACACAGATCTCTTCCATTTCCGGAAGCTGTTCCCCTCTTAGAACCATCTCCACCAGCCACCCATATGATGACTCCATGCTCGCCAAGAGCTTCAAGACCATCTCTTGCTCTGGTGTAGCATCCCCATCCACATGGGATCTCAACCCTTGTAGTTCAACCCACAAGTGTTGTAGCTTCCTCACATGGTTATTGAACTCTTCTCTTCCTTGCTTAGCTTCACTGATCACCTTCTTGACTTCATACACTCTCCTAAGATTGATCTTGTTCTCATAAACATCTTCAATCTTCTCAAGCAGTATACTTTCTTCAAGACTAAAGCAATCTCCACTTGTTTCTCTTGCTGTCTGATCTTTCTCAGCAGCTTTACCCTTCAAAGACTCTTCCTTCTCATGGTTTCTCCAAACTCCACACCTTTTCAGAGTTGTTTTCATTTGTGAGAACCACCCCCACTCATTCCCTCTCTCTTTCTTCTCTTCACGCCTTGTTGTACCAGATTGAAGCAGCTCCATTTCCTTTAGCCTAAAGCAACAACCTTTAGCCTAGATCTTCCCCCAAATGCTTCTAATCTCACACGCCAAGCTTAACCACAAGCTAGATATCACTTTTAGTGATGTTTAGAGTGATCTGAGTATTTAGGAAAGATTAGAAGAGATTTAGAGAAGATTAAAGTATAAAATGAGATTAAGAGTCTAAAGAAAGAACGAGAGAGAGACTAAGAGAGACTCATGACTTGCTTGATTTATTATTATGGAGAGATTACATATTTATATGGATCAGCATACAAGGGTTTTGTAATAGTGAAAGCAAATCCTAAAGACTAAGCATGTGGAGTCAAACCAAGGAGAGGCGCGCTTCATTTGAATGAACGGGGGTGAGGCTTTACACGCTTGATGCCAAAGGCATCTTTGCCTAGATGCTCCTTTTGCCTTTACAGCTAGCAACAGCTTAAGCCGCGTCTCAACCTTATCCTTCAACGGTCATATCCTAAAGCCTCTTCCTCTTGTAGAGTCATCGGCCACTTTAGGATAGATGTGAGCTTTGCCTTTCTTCCCAAGGTACCTGAGTTGTACGGCCTTTGCCCTATCCGTACACTTCTCCTTAACTTCACACAACTACTCCTTTTCTTCCTTTGATATCTCTTCTCATGTAAACCTTTGATCCTTTCACTTAATCATCTCCATAACTTAACACTCCCCCTCAAGCTTAGCTTTGTGAAAGTCTAAGCTTGGACAGCCATGAGATCTTCCTCATTAAAAACCTCACTAAGGAAAACCCATTGGGACAAACACCTTAATGAGGGAAAAAGAGTAAAGACCTCACAGCTAAGGGGATCAGCTCCTTCTCTTCCCAAGATCTATGAGTCCCAATCTAATGTGAATGGACTCCATAGTCTTTTGTCTTGCCGCCTTGGTGAACACATCAGCCAACTGATCTTCACTTCTCGTATAGCAAGGTAGGATCACTCCAAGCACAATCATCTGTCTCACCTTGTGGCAATCAACCTCAATGTGCTTGGTTCTCTCATGGAACACCGAGTTGGATGCAATGTGAATGGCAGCTTGATTGTCACAATGCATTGTCATTGGAGTCGCTTGATCAATCTCCAAGTGCTTCAAGATGCCTTTGATCCACACCAACTCGTTTGTGAGCTTCAGCATGGCTCTATACTCAGCTTCAGCACTTGAACATGACACCACCTTCTGCTTCTTGCTTTTCCAAGTTACCAAGTTGCCTCCAATGAATGTGCAATAGCCGGTGGTTGATCTTCTGTCAGCTCTATCTCCTGCCCAATCAGCATCACAATAGCCCACCACTTCTGAGCTTCCATTGCATCCCATCCAAACCCCTTGATCCGGCGAGCCATTTAGATACATCAGCAGCCTCTCCACCATACGCCAATGATGTTCCTTGGGAAGCTGCATGTGTTGACTCACCTGATTCACAGCAAAGCATATATCAGGTCTTGTGATGGTAAGATAGATCAATTTTCCAACAAGTGTTCTATAGAGTTTAGGATCATGAAATGGCTTGCTGTCTTCAATCTCCCCCTCTCTTGGTACTTTGTAGCCATCCTCCAGTGGCATCCTTGCTGTCTTGCCTCCATAAGCACCTGCACCTTTCAAAAGATCAAGTGTATACTTCCTTTGGGACATGAACAAACCTTCCTTGGATCTACAAATCTCAATTCCAAGGAAGTATTTCATTTCTCCCAAGTCTTTGATTTCAAACATAGACTTTAGAAACTCCTTGGTTGCTTTGATACCTTCCTTATCACTCCCAGTGATAATGATATCATCCACATACACAAGGAGAGCAACCATACCTGAGGGTGTCGTGAGTGTAAAGAGAGTGTGATCCAATTCTGACTTCTTGAAGCCTCGGCCATTCAGAGTTGTGCTCAACTTGTTATACCAAGCTCTTGGTGATTGCTTCAACCCATAAATGGCTTTCTTTAGCCTCAGTACATTCCCTCTCTTCACTAGATGTTCCAGACCTGGTGGAGGATACATATAGACTTCATCCTCAAGCTCTCCTTGTAGAAATGCATTCTTTACATCCATTTGCCACAATCCCCATCCTAGGTTCACAGCCAAGCTTAGAACAATCCTAATGGTGTGTAGCTTGGCTACTGGTGCAAATGTCTCAATGTAATCCTCTCCATATGTCTGAGTGAACCCTCTTGCTACTAGTCTAGTCTTCTTCCTCTCAATCGACCCATCAGCCTTGTACTTGATTGTAAAGATCCATCTACTAGACACAGCTTTCTTCCCTTTTGGTAGTTCACTCTCATACCATGTATCATTCTTTATCATAGCTCCTGCCTCAGCTCCTACTGATTCCTTCCATTCCTTATCCTCCATTGCCTCTTCATAGCTTCTTGGAATGTGATTCTCATCCAAGTTTACCATGAATGCGCAATGTGCTTCTGGATATTGAGCAAAAGAACACACGGCCTGAGTAGGATGCTTCACAGCTTGGGCATTGTAGTACACTCTTGTGTTTACCCAACTGGAAGGATCCTTTCTCAGCCTTGTACTTCTTCTCAATACTGGCCCTTCTTGCGCCATCTCTTGTTCTTCTTCTTGTGGCGCACACTTGTTTCAGATCTTTCTTCTCCTAGCTGACTTGCTTCAGCTCCTTCTTCCCTTAGCTGACTCTCTTCAGCTCCTTCTTCTTGATCATTTGATTCCACAGCTTGATCATGAGAGCCAGAACTCTCTTCTCTACTTGTTTCTTCACGGTTTGGAGTTCTTGTTTCATTCCCCCCCTCATGCTCAAGGTTGGAAGTCTGATGATCCGGGACTGGGGTAGTGCTTCTCCCCCTTGATGTCCTTGATTCATGTTGATTCCAAGGCCTTCTAGGATAATCCTCAAGGTTTCAGCTCTATCAGAGGTAAGATCCTTCAAGTCTTCTTGAATCTGTTCCTCATAATATCCTTTCTCTTCAACAAACTTCACTTCTCTAGATACTAACACTCTCCTTGTGTTAGGATCATAGCACTTGTATCCTTTCTGACTTGATGAGTATCCAATGAACATTGCCTTTGAACTCTTAGCTTCTAGCTTGTTTCTTATCTCTCCAGGCACCATCACAAAACACAAACACCCAAAGACCTTCATATGCTCGAGAGAAGGCTTGTACTGATTCAGTACCTCAAATGGTGATTGTCCTTGAAGGATCAGAGTTGGTGTCCTGTTGATGAGATAACATGCCGTAGCAACAGCATCACTCCAAAACTTCTTAGGCACATTGGATTGAAACATCATGGACCTGGCTACTTCCATCAAATGCCTGTTCTTCCTCTCAGCCACACCATTCTGTTGTGGTGTATAGGGACAGCTTGTCTGATGAAGAATTCCATGCTGAGCTAGGTGTAGCTTGAATGCTTGTCCCGTGTACTCTCCTCCATTATCTGACCTGAAAATCTTTATCTTGGCATTGTAATGGTTAGTCACATAGGATTGAAAATTTTTAAATGCATCAAGTACCCTATCTTTGGTTGGAATTAAGGTTAACCAGGTGTATTTGGATTTTTCATCAATGAAAGTTACATAATACTTATGGTTTTCTCTAGATAGGCAAGGTGCAGTCCAAACATCAGAATGAATAAGATCAAAACACTTTTCATAAACAGTAGTAGACTTGGTAAAGACAGTTCTACAATGCTTGCCTAAAATGCAAGCTTCACAATCATTATTCTCAAAGGAAACACCTGGCAACATCAGTTTTAAAGCCTTATTATGAGGGTGTCCTAATCTAGCATGCCACAATGCATTTTTACTTAAACCAGAACTAGAAACAGAAGTAAACGAGCAGCTATATCTAGAAACAGGAGTGAGATCTTCAAGTAAATATAGCTCTCCTTTAGTCACTCCCTTTCCAATCATCTTGCTGCTTTTAATATCCTGAAACTTCACATCATTAGGACTGAATATAACATTGCATTGCAAATCAGTAGCACATTTCTTAACAGATAACAAGTTTGATGTAAATTCAGGCATATAAAAAGCTTTAGTTTCCTTATCAAATAGTTTAAGACTTCCTATTCCTCTAATAGGAATCTTATCTCCATTAGCAATCAGTACATTTCCATTCATTGGCACAATGTTTTTAATTAAGCTAGTGTCACTTATCATATGATGAGATGCACCTGAATCAATCACTAATGGCTTAATGTCATGAGAACTAGCAATATGCGCAAGGATACTAGATGGTTTGAATGCATGATCATTTCTAGCAAAGTTTGCAATCCTAGATTGATTTACCATTTCTATCAAGCTCTCATGCATCCTATCAGTTCTAGTTAGATTCTCATAGTTCTCTACCACCCTAGCACCAAAAGAATACCCAAAGATGTTACCATTCTCCTTGAACATCTTAATGAGAGCATCAAGGTCGGATCTCCTTAGATACTCTTGATCATTGTTCCCACGGTTGCTTGATGCTCCAGTGTAGGCTACAAGAGACTTTCCATCACCTGCCTCACGCCCATCTATCTCCTTTCCTTTGCTTGTACCAGCTCCACTTGTTCCATCCGAGACATTAGCCCTTGCCTCACGGTCCTTCATGAACTTAGCCGGCTTGAGGTGAGGATGGAGTATCCAGCATTGGCTCTTCTTGTGGCCATGCTTCTTGCAGTGATCACAACTCCCATTGAACCTCCTCTCCTCAAACTTCCCATGCGCAGCCGCAGCCTTGTTTGCTTGTGGAGCTTCACTACCTTCCTCTTGAGTTGCTTGGCTTGCAAGGGAAAGGTCTCCTTTCTTTGCAAACAACCCAATGGAGCCTTGCTCCTTCTGAATCCGCGCACACACATCCTCAAGATCAGGTAGAGTGTCTTCTCTAAGCAGGTGCTGGATGAGACCGTTGTAAGCCGGGTTCAGCGTGAGGAGTAGCCCAAAGACCTTGTCTTGCTCTCTCCTCTTGTTAAGCTCATCAGCATCCGTTGTGCTTGGCCTAAGCATCTCCATCTCGGACCAGAGACTCCTGAATCTCCCTAGATGCTTGGTGAACTCCATGTCTTCTTGTACAAGGTTGTTGATGGCTTGCTTCACTTCAAACACTCGGCTTAGGTTTGATGTGTTGCCATACACCTTCTTCAAAGTATCCCACAGCTCCTTAGCAGACTCACAGTAGCTGTATGCATCCAGAATAGCCGGCTCAAGTGACGCATGAAGCACAGACATCACCAGCATGTCCTCTTGATGCCACTTCTCTTCCGCCTTGCTTGCAGCCTCACCATCATCCTCTCCTTGAGTGATGAGTTTTGGAGCTTCTCCGGGGGTGATGTGCTTCCACAACCCCTTGCTTCCCACCGTGGTTCTCACCATCCGAGACCACACCAAGTAGTTGGTTCCCTTGAAACACACAGCTACCTTCATGTTCATGTTCATCCCACTCTCCATGTTGAATGATGAACTCTCTAAGCTTCAGAAACTTTATCTTGAGTTGAATGACTTGTAGAAACCTTCACAGCCTCGATCTTCAACCCACACAGCTTCAGAT